>NC_057808.1:286371014-286590681 GCF_018294505.1 Triticum aestivum | reverse complement strand
TCGCCGGTCTCCCCACCGCCGGCATGCACCGGCTCGTTAGGACGCCGGTGTGAGGGTCTCGTCGGGAGCGGCTCATCTTTGTTGGCGAAGCTGACAAGGCTTCGGATGGTGGCTCTCCACTCGTCGAGCTTCTCCACAGCAGGGGGAAGTCGAGGAGCAGCTGCACGCGCGCCAGCGCTTCCGCTGGCGTAGGCGGCGGTGAGATCTGCGTAGACCGCGACGCGCTCCGACTTCTAACCAGGTTAGAAGGGGCTCTATCGTGGTCTTGCGGTCGCACGCCGCCTGCACCGGCATCTAAGCGCGCACGCCGGCCTGGTTCGTCCTGTGAGTGGCGCACAGGGCTCTTTCCACGATGGTGCCCGGGGGCTCCGGCATCGCGGTGTTGCTCATCGCGGGCGGCTTGGGAAGGGCGCGGCGCGAGCGCCAGCTGGGGTGCCATAGAGGCTGCTGCGCCGCCCGTGGGTAGCACGGCCCCGCGCACGGACCCAGCGGCGCGTGGCTCGTCGTCTCGGATTCGGACAACGCCGCTCGCCTGGCTCCGATCGCCAGAATGTCATGGATGCTCGTGGGCCACGTCTCCGAACCCACCCGTGGGCACCCGGCCGCCTACTCGCGCTGGCGCGGACGGGTCGGTCCCGGACGAGCCGATCGCTGTGATCCCCTTTTTCTTGGGGGCCATGGTGATGATGAAGTCGGTGTGCTAACCTTCAAACTGGGTTTTTACAGCCTGCGCCCCCTACCTGGTGCACCAAAGATGTCGGGGGAAACGACACCTACGGGATCACGAGGAATCCCTTTTGCTACGGTTGGCGGGTGCGGGGCTGTGGAAAGAGTGGGATTGAGAGATCAACGCGGGGGGGATTATCCAGGTTCGGGCCGCAGGTGATGCGTAATACCCTACTCCTGCTGCTTTCTGTTTATCTGCTGTTCTTGGACTAGCTACAGGGCGTGCAGGGTCCAAAAAGTCCAAATCCTCTCCCAGTACGCCGCAGGCCTCCTTTTATAGACAAAGGGGCTGCCACAGTGGCACACAGGAGGTGGAAAGCTATACAGTGGTCGAGTCTATCCTCTGGCACCGTAGGACAAACACATTTAATGCGCTGCCGATGTGCCCTTCTTGCTTTATCAGCGACGGCAAGGAAGCTCGTCCCAGCTATCACCGCCTCGCCTGGCTTCGATGTGCGGCTGAACTGACGAGGCGGGTAGTGCCACGCCGGCTGGCTGGCTACTGAGTTGGTGCAGTGCCAGAGTCTTCACGAAGATCTGCATGCCACCATGCAGGTGCTTGTTGAGTTGGCCTAGAGGCCGCACGTCGCCATGCACGTGCTCGCCTAGTTGGTGGGCTGGCAGCTGCGTGGGAACGGCGTCGGAATCTTGGCAGATGTGGGCCTGGCTGCGGCCCCGCGGATGTCTTCGGCAAGAGTCTTGTCGGGGCGTCGTGGGCGTCCCCGGCAAGACCGGGTGTCCTCGGCAAGGATCTCGCCGAGGATCTCCTTCTTCTGATTCTCATCTAATCTTGCACGTTCTTGGTCTTCACAAAAATCTGCATGCCACCACAGAGGCGCCTCCCGAGCTTTGGTTCCAATGTGGTTTAGGGTGTCGGAACTCTCAGGCTCAAGGGTGGCAGTCCTGCTGGCGTTGGGCAAGTTGCCCCGGCAAGGCTCTTGCCGGGGCTGTGGAGGCCGCCCCAGCAAGGGCCTTGCCGGGGGAGTCCACCTCGCCCTCCTGCTTTTTGCGTTTCCGGCTTGGTGTTGGTCTGGTCGTCGTGTGCCTTTGCTTCTTCTGCCCCGCCAAGCATGGCCAGGGGCGTGGGGCTGCGACTGCCCGCGCACAAGTAAAGGGGTGCAAAAAGGGACCCCTACTTTTGTACACCGACAGAAACGTGTGCGAAGACCGATAACAACACAGACGATTACTGCTAACATGCCGTGTGTGTTGTGAGCAAACAATTGCTGGTATACAATTGTGAGTGATTGATGAAAACATCACCGATGGGTTCCTTTGTTTAGTTCGTGTGCTTTTCTTTGTCTGCACAACATCTACGCTCTGTCTACAGAGCATCAACATATATACTTAAAAAGACAGCATTAAATAACCAAATTAAGCATACAATTACACAAGTGACTACACACATAACATTTGCACACACCAAAGTAACCAATTACATGCATACAAAAGTAGGAGAAACGAGGATCTAATCATCTACTTATTGTTGCGACGATGCTTGCCATTGCTCTGCTTCTGGCTGGATCCCTGGCCGTTTTGGGGAAGGAGGCACTTCCTCATGTCAACGATCCGCCTGTACATGTCGTAGCTCGTGTACGCCTCCTTGGCCGCATACACGATGTGAGCTTTGTCGAGTTTCTCCATCCAGGCCGAGTGCCAAGCACACTTGTCCTTGTTGCATGAATCCTCCATGTCTCTGTAGTAGGGGTCGATGATGGCATCGGTGAGGTGAACCAGTGAGTTCTTCTCATGCTCCTTGCTGCCCCAGATCTTGTATTGGCCCTCGATGTCGGCAAGATTCTGGCAGGCGATGTCCGAACTCTCGAGCGCCTTTACATCGTTGGTGATGTCCATCATAGTGAACATGTAGTGGGGGCTGTTGACAAACTTGGCGAAACACTCGCAAGGCCTTGTGATAGTCGAGGACGTGGTGGCGCACGCACATCTGGACGACGGCGACCTTGGGACGAGACCCGGCACAAGCGCGGGTGTACTCGAGGTCAAACCCGACCACCTTGTACTTCTCCTCGGCAAGAAACAGCTCCATGATGTGGATGGAGTGCTCCACCCAGACCGGGTTGTTGGTGTAGACCACCGAGAGGTCCATGAACCTTCTGTGGGTGTCCACCACGGCACGCATGGTGAACTGCTGCTCATTGTTGGCAGCCGCTCGAAGCGCCATTGGAGCCGCGCAGGATACCCTCTAAGCATTTCTCGTGGTGGGTGTGCTTCTTGCAATGGTGGGGCGCGATCGAAAGGTTGAGGAGACACAAGGGTAGGTTAAATGGCCGCTGTAATAAATGGGGGCCGGCCGGCCTGTAATCGTCACGTCTTGTCACGGCTTTCATAGCGGAGGATTCCAGAATCCAGTGCACGCTTGACAACACCGCACCGCATGTGTGCACTCAAAGAGGCGCCAAATGTATCGTTGGTGAGCCTGTTCCCACGCTACCGCGCTGTTTACCATGCAAGCTTCCCGCCCGACTAGTTTGGCCACGCGTCGGCTAGAAGAGGGACAAATCATGGGCGTTTATTGGCAAAAAGCTTTGTAAAAACGAAGTGTGTGGAATGACTTCGGTCATAAGTTTACCCTTGGGTGATGACGTCAAAGTTACACAGAAGGGTGATGATGGACACTCGAGTGCGATAATTAATTCTGCGCTCTACAGTGCACACGGTGGAAGAAACCAAATGTGTGCAATAATGTCGAAGATCACAGTCGAGTTAGCTATACATATTTTGTGCTGTGAGATCGACAAGGTAAACTGATTCGAGAATGGTTAATAAAATCTAAGACTATTGCATATTAAGGTCAAAATAGTGCTAGCAATATACGAGTCTCATACGATGCCATTTCAACGATTGTACCACAAAAGCTCAAAATGTTACAAGGTTCAAATTCCAGAGTTATATGGCTCAAATTCGAAGATTACCAGGTTCAAACTGATATTAGAAATGAAATTCAGCTCATCAGCTGCAAACGCTCGCACTGATCCGCTGAACATGGATATCAAAGAGGTTCAAACTAATGTCATCGCTTCTAAGTCTGGTTTCGAAACCTCACAATTTTTGCAAAGGGGCCAGCCAGTGAGAATTCATGTATGTGGTTGACACGATGACTTCCGATTACTCTGTCATCTGAAGTTCCAAAATGAAATTCAGCATTTTTGGAGCCTACTCCATTCTGCCGCAGGCGCCGGTGCTAATCAACAAACCATTCATTTTTGTGAAATAAATGCAGGGCAAACCTCATTTCCTTTAGCACCCTTGCTCTGAGAACAAAGAACCTGGCGAATTAATCTCCGGTAAGGTCCCTCGGTAGGAGTTCAAAGTAATTTCTGAGAGATGCAGATCTAGGCATTCGACGTGATTGTTATATTGTATCACATTATCCACCACTTGGCCTAATCTTATCCGCAAAACAAGAAAATGTGTTAGTGCCTACATGCAGTTTTGAACATTACTACAGGCCTATTTGGTTTGCAGGATTTGTAAAATGTACTAACATGCCATCTTCGATCTAACATGATTAACATGGGCATTTGATTACATTCTAGAAAAATGTAGCCTTCTTCACAAGAGGTTGGGGTGGATGAAAAGTTCCCTAAGAAAACTAGTACAGATGAATCCAAAGGAGAATTGCTTATTGATTGTAACCATATGGATCAAGCAACCAATATGGGGGGGGGACATGTATGTACTGAAATCCTCCAAAAGAACCTTCAGAAATCGTAGTACATTGTCATTGTAAACTTGGAAAAAGGTGCCACAAATTGAACTCCCTTATGGTTAACATTTAATAGGAAAGGAACATCACCTCGATATATAGCTTCTCCAGGCACGGAAAGCATCTCAGGAGACTGACAACTTGCTCCAGGTAAGGGCTGATAGATTCTAGTGCCAAGACCTTCACTGTGTAGTTTTGGGGTCAAGCTTGTCGGAATAATTTTCTGAATAACAAACAAACAAACATCTTCAAAATTAGAAATAATGTTAATTTGTAGAAGGAGAGGTAGAAGGCGGCTGTTGTACCTGAACGGGTGTGGAACCAATAACAAGTTCGGAGTATTTGTCAGACGAGTAGCCCACCACTGTCAATTTCGGCGCAGAAATGACATTGATTCTTGTTGGACCTTCTTGATCAACTACAAGTAATCTCTCAAGTGCAGGTGTGTCCTCAATGACCATACCGTGGTACACATCTTGTGATGTCTTCCTGCCGCACCAGCAACACACATAAATAGTCCGGAGAGTCATGGAGGTGATGTGGAAGGTACTGAACCCATTGATCGCCTGAAGACAAAGGTACTCGAGTGCAGTATAGCCACGGAGCAGGCGCTCCATGTCACCCTTTGAGAGGCAGACGACGACGAGCTCGAGGTGCTTCAGTCATGGTAGAATAAGAGCGGGCGCATCATTAAGGGGCGGGAAATGGCAGTTCCTAAACTTGGCGTCGCGCAGCACGGGCGCGAGGCGGAGTGCGGACGGTGGCAGCGACCGCATATGCCCAATATCAAAAGTGAGCTCCTCGAGCTGATCTAGGGCGGGGGATCGGAACCAGTCGTCAAGCTTGGCTCGGTCCTTGTCATTGGAACGGAAATTTCCCATTCTAAGGCCTTTGGTTGGGCCAAGGTGACTGCCGAGGATCTTGGAGAACGCATCCAAGCTTTTGCGATAGCCATGGCAGAGCTTGTGGGTGTCGATGAGGTCGAGAGGGCTAGAGTTCCATAGGGGGCACCACCGCCGGGAAAGGACGGTTGTCCGCACCCCATATTTGATTGGGAGGAGGGAGATGATGACTCTCAACATATCATTGGGGAGGCTGCTGATGAAGTCTAGGCCTGCCGGAGTCGCTTGCGATTCTAGCTCGCCTCGCCTCTGCTTGTTGGTAGCCCCGTTCTCCACCTCCGGAGTCTCCTTGTCAGCGGCGCTTTCTGATAGAAATGGGAGTACAGGGAATATTTAGTTAAAATAGGGCAATAGAAAAGTGTATTGGTAACTAGAAGTTATTAGGTAGGAATATAGTAAGAAAATGGAATAACAATTGGTTGCTTAAATACTACACAATTCATTTGACATTGCTGGGTAAGTCAACATATGCAGATAGTTGAAACGAAAACTTACTTCGAACAAAGTCTGGACGGATGATTTTGTCGGGGAAGTTAGCATATATCTAATGACCAGGCCCTTTTATGTGCAGTGCAATTTTAGTGCCAGATTTCAGTACATGAAACTTTGCAATTTCTTTCCAAAAGCCAGTGCCAAAATAGGAGTCACCACATTCATCAAGTCCTACAGTAGCAACGATTATAAATCCATGGTTTGTGTGCAGTATGACATCCGTGGAGCCTTGATCTATGTAAAGGGAAAAATTGTGCACTACATAATCTGTTGCATAGCAAGGGATGTTTTGCAGAAAATGGTAGGATTGTTAAAGAAAATATGGTAACATGCAAATATGGGCCCAAATTGAAAGAACTGTACAGCAGTTGAAATCGAAGGACAAAAATCTATAATTAAACAGATAGGGTAAACATGATGTCATGGAAATATGAGAGTAATCAAAAGAACAATACATCATTAATTTGCCTAATATAGAAAGAAGAGGGGAAAATCCCCTTTGACGTATATGGTGCATGTGGCACCTTTTATCCAAATGTAGCAATATTTTGAATACGTTTAGGAAAGTAGGCCATGCCAACCGATTTAGGGTGAGATTGAACATACCGCGCGCGTCCTCAAGTTATTTGGTGCGGTGAGATGGAATCTCTGGCTGCGGTTGCAAAGTCCTGAAGTGTCGGCGCACTGTACATTCTATGAATGAAAGAAAACCCTCAAATCAGCTCGAATAAAAATGAATTCACAGTGATTTCCGCTGGGTGATTAAAGGAGGCAGGTGAACTGGGATAAGAGATGAGTTAGTTACCTTGTCGTCCATGAGAAATAACCCTCAGTATGGCAGATTCCCCAACCGAGCGGGGCTTGGTCGACCTCGAGCAGCATCGAGAAAGTCGATGGCGATAGGCGGCGGCAAGCGGAAGTGACGAAATGCGGCGGGCTTTGCCGGCAGCCTGGCGGCGGCGGCAGGCGGCGAGCTAAGTGCTTACCGCCGCCATAGGCGGTGCCATGGCATAGACGCGGAGGAGCTTATGCAGGTGTGAATGGGGAACGTACCGGAGGGGCCGAGGGGGTGGCGGGCGGGGTGAGGGTTTTTGTGACGTGCGGATGGTGAGGGTTTTCTTTTTTCTTTTTTGAATTGGGTGGTGAGGGTTTTCTATCCCACAAAGAATTTTGGGGGCGATGGTTTGCTAGAGTGAACCGTGTGTGATTGACGCAACAGGCAAAATGAAAGTCATTGCACACGGTTCCAATTTTGGGAACCGTGTGTGATTGACGTACTACATCCGTCCTGGTTTATTGGTCCCCCTTTGTATTTTTTACCAAATTTTGACGAAATATTTAACATACTCAGACATAGATAATAAGCGTACACGTACATAAGCATAGTTCAACCATAAGTACATAGTTCAACCGTCATTAAGCAAACTCAAGCATACATAGTTCGATCCATCCCACATCTCATCTCACATGTGGCCGGCACGATCCTGAAGCTTCTCCAGGTACTCGGCGTACACGCCGTGCGCCACCCTGCGAGAATACTTCTGCTTCAAGGAGCCAACAGCCCGTCCTCTTGCATGGCCCAGAACACTTAGATATGCGTCATGAAGCTTCTGGTTGCAAAATGGGCATCCATAGCCGTCGTTCCAAGTCCTAATACGCCTGTTATGCATTCCCGCATAAAGCTCCCTCAAGATTCGCCTCTTGTACCTCCTCTAGGCATCTTCATCCTTGCTGTCCACATCGTCAGACAGCACCTATACAAATAGTAAAACAAATTTGGCATCAAATCACTGATTACATGCTGTGAAGTAGGATTAAGAATTTATGGCTATTTATTTATACATATCCAGAGATTGTGGTTCAATTTTTAAGCACAGTCGTCTATGTACAGACCAATCTTGAAGAAAATAATAGCACAAACATATGTAGGTCATTCGAAATCAATTGTCAAGTCCTGGCAATGAATTATTAGCACGAACACTAACCCTAGTCGGATCACTAGCAGAAATCATTTGCACAGATGAAAAAACTAAACACTTATCACCTGTACCATTCAAACAATCAATACACTACACGGATCTAACGAAACTTGCTCAGATTTCATGAATTGGGAGAACATAACCATAGGATTTCTATTCCAAAAAGGGGGAGGCGGGAGTAACCAGAGAAACTCTATGATCTATTTGACACATAAATGGGTATAGATGACTAACCAGCTATCTGCCATCGTCAGAGTCGTCGCCGGAGGGGTCGTCGGAGTCGTCGCCGGAGTGGTCATCGGAGTCGGTGTGGAACTCCGCCTCCGGCTGTGGAAGCTCAACGTCGTCAACGACGTCAGGGTGCAGCGATAACTCACCGGCAGTGACGGCAACCTCTGTCTCCATCTCCACGCCGTGCTCTGGTGCTTTAGCAGCCCCGACGTAGCCACTCCCTCCGATGGGGTGCTTCGGCAGCATCCTCATACACTGACGGCTTTGAGGACTGAGAGTGGCGTTGTGGATGCAAGCGGAGAGAGAGGATTGTGTGTGTATGGCGAGGATGGGGGGTGCGGCCGCTCGGGCGCACCATTAATATGGAGTAGTGGGAGTTGTGGGAGAGAGGCGAGCGACAGTTAAACCGATGGCTCGCCTCCCGGTGAGCCTGCGCACCGGACTGTTGGCATGCCTACCAAAGTTTCACACATCTACTCGCACGCCTCCCAATGACACTGTGCAGCGAGCACGCCTTCGTTAATTCACACACCTGCACACACGCCTCCCCGTCTGCCTGCGCGGCGGATTGCTCGCATGCGTCTCGTCAACTCACGCCTGCTCGCACGGCACACGGGTCATGCGGTGGCACGTATTTTTTTCTATTTGGATGATTAATGCTGCCGCTTTATTGCTTAACTGAAGCATGGCACGTATCCATTGTTGGTCTAACGCTCACGGTTCGAATAAATAATCCGTTTGGGATATTGGTTCCCAATTATTAATAATCTCCCATGTGTAATTAGATAAAGATTACATCAAAACTGGTCTCAAATTTGACAAAAAAAGTACAATGCCACTTTGTATTGGTGTCCATATGACAACACGATAAGTTTCATGAACTTCAAATAAGTTTTGGATGTACTAGAATTTAAAAATCAAGATTCTCAATGTTTGAAATTTGTTGCACGCGGAGTAAACATGCACCCAGTGAGACACATGTGTTTTTGCAATCCATTTAGGTGCACTGTCACGTGTGCATGTAGCTCAAATTTGATTTTTGGACATTATACCCATAAAAATCAATCAATTAATGTACTAAAACGTCTTAATGATCTCTGTGATTTTTTCGAAATTAAAACGTCCCTCCTTTGGTAACATATGTTCACCGCGGGATAATTAATTTAACATGCATCGTAATTGCGGTGGATTCGTGGTGTGTGTGTGGGTGTGTGCGTCTGGGGGTGGCGGGTGGCTCGCAGTACACTACGAGTTATGAGCCACCGTGTGGGTTGGCCGTTTTGGTAGGCAGTCCGGTGCCACATCAGTCGTGAATTCATTATTTAAAACATTACACAACCCTTTCATACATACATGTTTTGGCCACATGCGGTCGATGGTTGTCCTACACAACACTCGATACTCGCGTGTGATGCTTTCTTGGGCCCGCGAGGTCGTCGTCCATCACTTTGACGAACAGCCGGCAGTGAGGTTAATTTGACCAGCAAGGTAGAATCTTTTTTGTTTGTGTTTTGGTGGTATATAGTACGCGTCGAAGAGGTGGGACGGGACTAGCATATATACTATACATATGCGTCCGTGAACAAGTACACCTCACTTAGTGTCGGGATTTTTCGGTTTTCAAGGCATGTGCCACATCAAAATTGTGAAATTGGCTATTCAAACATCACACAACACCTCTTTGGGCCACATGCATGCACGCGGTGGTTATCCTAGCTAGGACACTCACGTGTGACGCTTCCATCTGTGGTCCCACGAGGCCATCATCGATGCATGCATGCATCACTTTGGCCCACGAGGCCACAAGGCCATCAACAAGCGCTATAGTTTTACGCCCTTAGCTAGGCATGAGGCAAGGATCTAAGTTTTGTCATCCGAAGTTTTGGCAACTTTAGTAAGGGTTTTCTCAAACCCGGGAGGCTCTTCGCGCTTCCCTAAATTCTCCGGAAAAGAAACCATCTTAAGATCCAAAATATCCAATCGCTTGTTGCAAAGAGTAATCAAGGTATTCATGCGATTGATACTACCATTGAGGTGCTTGAGGGGTTCATTATATTTATGTATTTCAACCATATGTTTATGCAAATCACCAAGTTTTTCCAACATTTGAACTCCCTCAGGGGTAAAGGAAAACCCCTTCTTTTGAGGAGGAATTCCCAAAATTCCCTCTAAAATTTCATAGGCAGCATTAGCATCAAGCTCAATAAAATTTCCTTTAGCGGCAAAGTCCAGAAGTTGTCTACGATGCAAAGCCAATCCTATGTAAAAATTATGAAGCAAAACTTTAGCATCACCCTTTAGATTGGAAACACGATATGATTCCATAAGCCTATACCAGGCATCTTCCAAATTTTCTCCTTGTCTTTGCTTGAAGTAAAGAACTTCAAAATCTGGTGACAAAGGAGGAGTAGGGATGCTAGCCCTCAAGACTAGAAAGCAAGAAAACGGCGAACGGAAAAAGAGAGGCGAATATAACGGCAAATTTTTGTGAAGTGGGGGAGAGGAAAACGAGAGGCAAATGGCAAATAATGTAAATTGCGAGGAGATGAGATTTGTGATTAGGAACCTGGTTATGTTGAAGATCCTCCTCGACAACGGCGCCAGAAATTCTCCTTGATGGTAGCTCGAACTACGTCGGTATTTACCCGGAGAGGGAGAGATGATGTAGCACAACGACGGTAGAGTATTTCCTCAGTTATGAAACCAAGGTATCGAACCAGTAGGAGAACCAAGCAACAATACGTAAACAACCCCTGCACACAAATAACAGCCACTCGCAACCCGACGTGTTAAAGGGGTTGTCAATCCCTTTCGGGTAATGGCACCAGAAGGCACGATGACGGGAGAAAATTATAATAGGTTGGAATAATAGATCGCAAATAAATAAAAGTGCAGCAAAGTATTTTTTATTTTTGGTTTAATAGATCTGAATAAAAACGCAATGGAAAAATAGATCGCAAGGCAAATATATGAGAAAGAATACTCGCGGGCCATAGGCTTCACTAGTGGCTTCTCTCGAAAAAGATAGCAAACGATGGGTAAACAAATTACTGTTGGGCAATTGATAGAACTTCAAATAATCATGACGATATTCAGGCAATGATCATTACATAGGCATCACATCCAAGATTAGTAGACCGACTCCTGCCTGCATCTACTACTATTACTCCACACATCGACCGCTATCCAGCATGCATCTAGTGTATTAAGTTCATGGAAAAATAGAGTAATGCAATAAGAACGATGACATGATGTAGACAAGATCCATTTATCTATATGGCAGTAGATATAGATCTCGTCTTT
Organism: Triticum aestivum; assembly: GCF_018294505.1. Classification (NCBI taxonomy): domain Eukaryota; kingdom Viridiplantae; phylum Streptophyta; class Magnoliopsida; order Poales; family Poaceae; genus Triticum; species Triticum aestivum. Next base: position 286,579,321 of record NC_057808.1, on the reverse strand, counting down.
TTATCCTTAGTAGCAATGATACATACATGTCAGTTCCCCTTCTGTCACTGGGATCAAGCACCGCAAGATCAAACCCACTACCGGGCACCGCTTCCCATTGCAAGATAAATAGATCAAGTTGTCCAAACAAAACCCAAATATCGGAGAAGAAATATGAGGCTATAAGATATCATGCATATAAGAGATCAAAGAAACTCAAATAACTTTCATGGGTATAAAAATATATAGCTGATCATAAACGCGAAGTTCATCAGATCCCAACAAACACACCGCAAAAGAGTTACATCATATGGATCTCCAAGAGACCATTGTATTGAGAATTCAGCGAGAGAGAGAGAGAGAAATCCATCTAGCTACTAACTACGGACCCAAAGGTCTACAAAGAACTACTCACGCATCATCGAAGAGGCACCAGTGGAAGTGGTGAACCCCTCCGTGATGGTGTCTAGATTAGATCTGGTGGTTCTAGACTCTGCGGCGGCTGGATGAATATTTCGTCGACTCCCCTAGGGTTTGTATAGTTTTTGGGGCATTTATAGAGCAAAGAGGCGGTCCGGGGAGCACCCGAGGTGGGCACAACCCACCAGGGCGCGCCTGGGCCTCCTGGCGTGCCCTGGTGGGTTGTGGCCCCCTCAGGGCACCCCCAGGTGCAACCAGGGCCCATTGCCTTTCTTCTGGCCCATAAAAAATCATCGTGGAGTTTCGTGGCATTTGGACTCCGTTTGATATTGATTTTCTACGATGTAAAAAACATGGAAAAACAGCAACTGGCACTTGGCACTATGCCAATAGGTTAGTACCAAAAAATGATATAAAATGACTATAAAATGATTATAAAACATCCAAGATTGATAATAGAACAGCACGGAATAATCAAAAATTATAGATACGTTGGAGATGTATCAACATCCCCAAGCTTAACTCCTGCTCGTCCTTGAGTAGGTAAGTGATAAAAATAGAATTTTTTATGTAGAGTGTTGTTCATCAGGTCATATTATATTCTTTTCTTTATAGCATGGACATTTGGACTTTGATGTGATTCAAAGCAATAGCCTAGTTTTGACATAATAATTTAGATACTCAAGCATATCAACAAGCAACCATGTCTTTCAAAATACAATGCTAAAACAAGTTTTCCCTAGCCCATCATGCTCAAACATTGATCCATTCATGAAACACACTCGAATATTAACTACACCCAATACTTAAGCACGATCATAATGCCTCTTAGTTGGTGCTTTTGTAAGAGAAGGTGGAGACTCAAATTCAAAAAGAAAAATTGCATAAAGTAAAATAAAGGCCCTTCACAGAGGGAAGTAGGGATTTGTAGAGGTGCCAGAGCTCAAAGCGAAAAATATAGAGATAAAAACATTTTGGGAGGTGTATCCATCCCGCCTACGAAAACGACGTAGAGCTACAAACACTTTCCATGCTAGATATGCCATAGGCGGTTCCCAAACAGAAAATAAAGTTTATTCCTTTTTCCACCATACTTTCACTTTCCATGGCTAGCCGTATCCACGGGTGCCTTCCATACCAACACTTTCCGAGGAATTTATTATTTGACAACATAAAGTAAATTCATTTTTGCATTTCGGGACTGGACATCCCTAAATCCTTTGCCTTACTCTTGTGCAATGACAAGTGAATAAACACTCATCATGAGAATAACACATCCAGCATGGGAAATATTAGCCACCCGTTACCGTTTCGCAAGCGGAACAAATACACAAAAGAGAAGTTTATTTTGAAAATTAGAGATGGCACATACAAATTTTCTTAGAACGGCAAAAGAATACCGCATATAGGTAGATATAGTGGACTCATGTGGCAAAACTGGTTTAAAGGATTTTGGATGCACAAGTAGAGATCATACTTGGTGCAAAATGAAAGCTAGCAAAAAGATTGAGAAGCGACCAAACAAGAAACGAATAATCTCGTGAAGCAAGCATTAAGCATAAGTAACACCGGATAATGCACCACTAGTAGGATATAATTTTCATTGCATGACTATTGACTTTCGTGCATGCATAGAGAATCACAAACCTTAACACCAATATTCTTACTAGAGCACAATTACTCATCAACATAACTCACATATCACATCATCATATCTCAAAACTATTACTAAGAATCAAGTTATTTTGTCCAATGATCTTCATGACATTTTTTAATTTTATCCTTCTTGGATATCTATCACTTTGGGAATAATTTTCATGTGTTGCTTTTCATAAGTTCGAACAAATATAAGTGAAGATCATGAGCATAACAGATTTTCTTTCTCTCAAAATAATTTAAGTGAAGCAAGAGAGAATTTCTTTAAAATTTTACTAGCTCTCAAATAAATCTAAGTGAAACAAGAGAGCATTTCTTAAAAAATAACAAGCACACCGTGCTCAAAAAGATATAAGTGAAGCACTAGAGCAAGTCCTAGTTCATAAAAGATTTAAGTGAAGCATAGCGAGCAATTCTAACAAGAGATGATATAATTTTGGCTCTCTCAAATAGGTGTGTCCAGCAAGGATTGATGACTTAAAACACAAAATAAAGAAAGCAAAGACACATATATACAAGACGCTCCAAGAAAAACACATATCATGTGACGAATAAAAATATAGTCTCGAGTAAAATACCGATAGTCGTTGGAAGAAAGCGGGGATACCACTCGGGGGCATCCCCAAGCTTAGTTGGTTGCTCATTCTTGGATAATAGCTTGGTCATCCCCAAGCTTAGGCTCTTACATCCTTCCTTCATCCATCGTAAGATAACCCAAAACATGAAAACTTAAATCACACAAAACTCAGCAAAACCTTCGTGAGATCCGTTAGTATAAGAAAGCAAACCACTACTATAAGTGCTGTATCAAACCAATTCATATTTGGTTTTGTATTATATCTACTGTATTCCCAATTTTCTGTGGCAAAAACTCATCAATGAAAACCATAGAGCCATCAAAATAAGCACACAACACAAAGAAAACAGAATCTGTCAAAACAGAACAGTCTGTAGTAGTCTGACTTTGGCGAATACATATGTAACTCAAAAAATTCTACCAAAATAGCAAGACCAGTGTAATTTTTATATTAATCTTATGCAAAAGGAATCAGAGCAAAATCTCATTTCTGTGATTTATGAAAATTATTTTCATGAGCACAAATTTTCTGTCTTTTTCAGCAAGATCAAACAACTATCACCCAAGAAGATCCTATAGGCTTTACTTGGCACAAACACTAATTAAAACATAAAAAACACAATCATACCAGTAGAATAATTGTGTAAACACACAAGAACAGAAATCAAAAAGCAAAAATAAATTTTATTCATTGGGTTGCCTCCCAACAAGCGATATAGTTTTACGCCCTTAGCTAGGCGTAAGGCCAGGATCTAACTTTTGTCATCCGAAGTTTTGGCAACTTTTTCAAGGGTTTTCTCAAACCCGGGAGGCTCTTTGCGCTTCCCTAAATTCTCCGGAAAAGAAACCATCTTAAGATCTAAAATATCCAATCGCTTGTTGCAAAGAGTAACCAAGGTATTCATGCGATTGATACTACCATTGAGGTGCTTGAGGGGTTCACTATATTTCTGTATTTCAACCATATGTTTATGCAAATCACCAAGTTTTTCCAACATTTGAACTCCCTCAGGGGTAAAGGAAAACCCCTTCTTTTGAGGAGGAATTCCCAAAATTCCCTCTAAAATTTCATAGGCAGCATTAGCATCAAGCTCAATAAAATTTCCTTTAGCGGCAAAGTCCAGAAGTTGTCTATGATGCAAAGCCAATCCTATGTAAAAATTATGAAGCAAAACTTTAGCATCCCCCTTTAGATTGGAAACACGATATGATTCCATAAGCCTATACCAGGCATCTTCAAAATTTTCTCCTTGTCTTTGCTTGAAGTAAAGAACTTCAAAATCTCATGACAAAGGAGGAGTAGGGATGCTAGCCATCAAGACTAGAAAGCAAGAAAACGGCGAACGGAAAAAGAGAGGTGAATAAAACGGCAAATTTTTGTGAAGTGGGGGAGAGGAAAACGAGAGGCAAATGGCAAATAATGTAAATTGCGAGGAGATGAGATTTGTGATTAGGATCCTGGTTATGTTGAAGATCCTCCCCGGCAACGGGGCCAGAAATTCTCCTTGATGGTAGCTGGAACTACGTTGGTATTTCCCCGGAGAGGGAGGGATGATGTAGCACAGCGACAGTAGAGTATTTCCCTCAGTTATGAAACCAAGGTATCGAACCAGTAGGAGAACCAAGCAACAAAACGTAAACAGCCCCTGCACACAAATAACAGCCACTCGCAACCCGACGTGTTAAAGGGGTTGTCAATCCCTTTCGGGTAATGGCGCCAGAAGGCATGATGACGGGAGAAAATTATAATAGATTGGAATAATAGATCGCAAATAAATAAAAGTGCAGCAAAGTATTTTTGTATTTTTGGTTTAATAGGTCTGAATAAAATTGCAAAGGAAAAATAGATCGCAAGGAAAATATATGAGAAAGAAGACCCGGGGGTCGTAGGATCACTAGTGGCTTCTCTCGAAAAAGATAGCAAACGGTGGGTAAACAAATTACTGTTGGGCAATTGATAGAACTTCCAATAATCATGACGATATCCAGGCAATGATCATTACATAGGCATCACGTCCAAGATTAGTAGACCGACTCCTGCCTGCATTTACAACTAATACTCCACACATCGACCGCTATCCAGCATGCATCTACTGTATTAAGTTCATGGAAAAACGGAGTAATGCAATAAGAACGATGACATGATGTAAACAAGATCCGTTTATCTATAAGGCGGTAGATATAGATCTCGTCTTTTTATCCTTAGTAGCAATTATACATACATGTCGGTTCCCCTTTTGTCACTGGGATCAAGCACCGTAAGATCAAACCCACTATCGGGCACCTCTTCCCATTGCAAGATAAATAGATCAAGTTGGCCAAACAAAACCCAAATATCGGAGCAGAAATATGAGGCTATAAGAGATCATGCATATAAGAGATCAAAGAAACTCAAATAACTTCCATGGATATAAAAAGATATAGTTGATCATAAACTCGAAGTTCATCTGATCCCAACAAACACAACGCAAAAGAGTTACATCATATGGATCTCCAAGAGACCATTGTATTGACAATTCAGCGAGAGAGAGAGAGAAAGCCATCTAGCTACTAACTACGGACCCGAAGGTCTAAAAAGAACTACTCACGCATCATCGGAGAGGCACCAATGGAAGTGGTGAACCCCTCCGTGTTGGTGTCTAGATTGGATCTGGTGGTTCTGGACTCTGCGGCGGTTGGATGAATATTTCGTCGACTCCCCTAGGGTTTGTTGATTTTTGGGATATTTATAGAGCAAAGAGGCGGTCCAGGGGCACCCGAGGTGGGCACAACCCACCAAGGCGCGCCTGGGCCTCCTAGCGCGCCCTGGTGGGTTGTGCCCCCCTCGGGGCACCCCCCAGGTGCAACCAGGGCCCATTGCCTTTCTTCTGGCCCATAAAAAATCATCGTGGAGTTTCGTATCATTTGGACTCCGTTTGATATTGATTTCCTGCGATGTAAAAAACATGGAAAAACAACAACTGGCACTTGGCACTATGTCAATAGGTTAGTACCAAAAAATGATATAAAGTGACTATAAAATGATTATAAAAAATCCAAGATTGATAATAAAATAGCATGGAACAATCAAAAATTATAGATACGTTGGAGACGTATCAAGGTGCCACATCGAAGTTGCATTTGGTATTTGAAAATCAAACCACCCTTTTGATACATAAATTTTGTCCACATGCAAGTGTGTTTGTGTTCTGACCCTCTCCCGCGTCATTTTCGCCAAATTTATGAACATTAGACAAGTCGGATGACGCAACAGACACGGTTCACTCAAACTAACCGTGTGCCATGATACGTCTCCAACGTATCTATAATTTCTAATTGTTCCATGCTATATTATATTCTGTTTTGGATGTTTAATGGGATTTATTATAGACTTTTATATTATCATTGGGACTAATCTATTAACCGGAGGCCTAGCCCAAATTGTTGTTTTTTGCCTATTTCAGTGTTTCGAAGAAAAAGGATATCAAACGGAGTCCAAACGGAATGAAACCTTCAGGATTGTGATTCTCTGAACAACCATGATCCAAAGGACTTGGAGTCTACGTAAAGCAATCAACAAGGAAGGCACGAGGCAGGGGGCGCGCCTACCCCCCTGGGCGCGCCCTCCACCCTCGTGGGCCCCTCGTTGCTGCACCGACGTACTTCTTCCTCCTATATATACCCATATACCCTAGAAACATCATATACGGAGCCAAAACCCTATTTCCACCGCTGCAACCTTCTGTACCCATGACATCCCATCTTGGGGCCTTTTCCGGCGCTCCGTCGGAGGGGGCATTGATCACGGAGGGCTTCTACATCAACACCATAGCCTCTCCGATGATGTGTGAGTAGTTTACCTTAGACCATCGGGTCCATAGTTATTAGCTAGATGGCTTCTTCTCTCTCTTTGGATCTCAATACAAAGTTCTCCTCGATCTTCTTGGAGATCTATTCGATGTAATTTTTTTTCTGGTGTGTTTGTCGAGATCCGATGAATTGTGGGTTTATGATCAAGATTATCTATGAACAATATTTGAATCTCCTCTGAATTCTTTTATGTATGATTGGTTATCTTTGCAAGTCTCTTCGAATTATCAGTTTGGTTTGGCCTACTAGATTGATCTTTCTTGCAATGGGAGAAGTGCTTAGCTTTGGGTTCAATCTTGTGGTGTCCTTTCCTAGTGACAGTAGGGGCAGCACGGCACGTATAGTATTGTTTCCATCGAGGATAACAAGATGGGGTTTTTATCATATTGCATGAAATTATCCCTCTACATCATGTCATCTTGCTTAAGTCATTACTCTGTTCTTATGAACTTAATACTCTAGATGCATGCTGGATAGCGGTCGATGTGTGGAGTAATAGTAGTAGATGCAGAATCATTTCGGTCTACTTTTCACGGACGTGATGCCTATATACATGATCATACATAGATATTCTCATAACTATGCTTAATTCTATCAATTGCTCGATAGTAATTCGTTTACCCACCGTAATACTTATGCTCTTGAGAGAAGCCACTAGTGAAACCTATGGCCCCCGGGTCTATCTTCCATCATATTAATCTCCTGTCAACAAGCTATTTCTGGCACCGTTTATTTTGCTTTCTTTACTTTTAGTCTTTATCATAAAAATACCAAAAATATTATCTTATCATATCTATCATATCTCACTCTCGTAAGTGACCGTGAAGGGATTGACAACCCCTTTATCGCGTTGGTTGTGAGGTTCTTATTTGTTTGTGTAGGTGCATGGGACTCGCGCGTGGTCTCCCACTGGATTGATACCTTGGTTCTCAAAAACTGAGGGAAATACTTACGCTACTTTACTGCATCACCCTTTCCTCTTCAAGGGAAAACCAACGCAGTGCTCAAGAGGTAGCAAGAAGGATTTCTGACGCCGTTGCCGGGGAGATTTGCGCCAAGTCAAGTCAAGATTTGTGTCCCGACAACAAGCCATTTCTGGCGCCGTTGCCGGGGAGATTTGCGCCAAGTCAAGTCAAGATTTGACTCCCGACAACGAGCCATTTCTGGCGCCATTGTCGGGGAGTCTATGCACAAGTCAAGACATACCAAGTACCCATCACAAACTCTTATCCCTCGCATTACATTACTTGCCATTTGCCTCTCGTTTTCCTCTCCCCCACTTCACCTTTGCCGTTTTATTCACCTTCTTTTTTGTTTGCCTTTTTCTCGCCAGATCTATTGTTTGCTTGTGTTACCATGTGCCTTTTATATGCTTGCATCTCCGCTTGCTAAAAATCTATTGATATGGATCCTCATCCCCTTGCTAATCTTTTTAAGAGATCCAATTATGATGAACCAATTTCTAGTGATTTGAGTGCACTAGATTATCTTTATGAGGTTTTGCTTGAAATTCGTGAATCTAAAAATTGTTATGAAGAGCTTTATGAAGTGATTCATGATAGATCTTTGAATAAAAATCATGATTGCGATGATTCTACTATAAATTCTATTGATGTCAATTGTGCTAATAATATGCAAAATCCTAAGCTTGGGGATGCTTCCTTTGCTATGTCTACTACTTGTTGCAATGATCATGATTGGGGTGATTCTTCTTATGATCTTGAAAATTTATTTAAGCTCCATGATGAATATGAGATTGATAATAATGTTTGCAATAATATTGAAAGTGGGTTTGGAAGAGTGTTAACTTTGGATCCCACATATTTGGAGAATGTTCAATCTTATGAAGTTTTTGATAAAAGTGGGTTTGGAGAGGTCATGACTTTAGTTAATATTAATCCCGCTATTTCGGAAGAGTGTAAACTTTGCATGCATGTGGATCATGTTGAGAATATGTTATGTGATAGCTATATTGTTGAATTTTCTTATGATCCTACATGTAATTACTATGAGAGAGGAAAATATGGTTGTAGAAATATTCATGTTACTAAATTACCTCTCATTATGTTGAGATTGCTATTGTTTCTTTCCTCTTCCTTGCATATGCTAGTTTTTGCTTGCTATGATAATTTGTTTGCCTATAAAATACCTATGCATATGAAGTATGTTAGACTTAAGTGAGTTTGTCACATGTTTTATGTTGCTCTCTTTGTGCTTCAATTCTTGTCTTTCATGTGAGCATCATTAAAATTATCAATGCCTAGCTAGGGGCGTTAAATGATAGCGCTTGTTGGGAGGCAACCCAATTTTATTTTAGTTTTTTTGCTTTTTGCTTCTGTTTAGGAATAAATATTTGATCTAGCCTCTGGTTAGATTTTTGTTTATGTTTTAATTAGTGTTTGTGCCAAGTTAAACCTATAGGATCTTCTTGGATGATAGTTATTTGATCTTGCTGAAAATTCCATAAAACTTTCTGTTCACGAAAACAATTGTTTAAAATCACCAGAACGTGATAAAATATTGATTCCAATTGCAGTAGATCAATACACAAATTGTCTAGGCCTTCCTATTTTGGTAGAAGTTTTTGAGTTCCATAAGTTTGCGTTAGTTACAGATTACTACAGACTGTTCTGTTTTTGACAGATTCTGTTTTTCGCGTGTTGTTTGCTTATTTTGATGAATCTATGGCTAGAAAAGAGTTTATAAACCATAGAGAAGTTGGAATAAAGTATGTTTAACAACAATATAAATAAAGAATGCGTTCAATACAGTACCTTGAAGTGGTGTTTTGTTTTCTTCCGCTAACGGAGCTCACGAGATTTTCTGTTGAGTTTTGTGTTGTGAAGTTTTCAAGTTTTGGGTAAAGATTTGATGGATTATGGAACAAGGAGTGGCAAGAGCCTAAGCTTGGGGATGCCCATGGCACCCCAAGGTAATCTAAGGACACCAAAAAGCCAAAGCTTGGGGATGCCCCGGAAGGCATCCCCTCTTTCGTCTTCGTCCATCGGTAACATTACTTGGGGCTATATTTTCTTCACCACATGATATGTGTTTTGCTTGGAGCGTCTTGTATGATTTGAGTCTTTGATTTTTAGTTTACCACAATCATCCTTGCTGTACACACCTTTTGAGAGAGACACACATGATTTGGAATTTATTAGAATACTCTATGTGCTTCACTTATATCTTTTGAGCTATATAGTTTTTGCTCTAGTGCTTCACTTATATCTTTTAGAGCACGGAGGTGGATTTGTTTTATAGAAACTATTGTTCTCTCATTCTTCACTTATATTATTTTGAGAGTCCTACAAAACAGCATGGTAATTTGCTTTAATCATAAAAATTAGTCCTAATATAATAGGCATCCAAGATTAGTAAAAAAATCTTATGAGTGTGTCGAATACTATGAGAAGTTTGATGCTTGATAATTGTTTTGAGATATGAAGATGGTGATATTAGAGTCATGCTAGTTGAGTGGTTATGAATTTGAGAAATACTTGTGTTAAAGTTTGTGATTCCCGTAGCATGCACGTATGGTGAACCATTATCTCATGAAGTCGGAGCATGATTTATTTATTGATTGTCTTCCTTATGAGTGGCGGTCGGGGACTAGTGATGGTATTTTCCTACCAATCTATCCCCCTAGGAGCATGCGCGTAATACTTTGTTTTGATAACTTGTAGATTTCTGCAACAAGTATATGTTCTTTATGACTAATGTTGAGTCCATGGATTATACGCACTCTCATCCTTCCACCATTGCTAGCCTCTCTAATACCGCGCACTTTTCGCCGGTATCATACACCCACCATATACCTTCCTCAAAACAGTCACCATACCTACCTATCATGGCATTTCCATATCCATTCCGAGATGTATTGCCATGCAACTTACCACCGTTTCGTTTACTATGACACGCTACATCATTGTCATAATTGCTTTGCGTGATCATGTAGTTGACATCGTATTTGTGGCAAAGCCACCATTCATGATTCTTTCGTACATGTCACTCTTGATTCATTGCATATCCCGGTACACCGCCGGAGGCATTCACATAGAGTCATATTTTGTTCTAAGTATTGAGTTGTAATTCTTGAGTTGTAAGTAGATAAAAGTGTGATGATCATCATTATTAGAGCATTGTCCCAAGTGAGGAAAGGATGATGGAGACTATGATTCCCCCACAGGTCGGGATGAGACTCCGGACGAAAAAAAAGAAAAAAGAAAGAAAGGCCATATAAAAAAGAGAAGGCCCAAAAAAAGAGAGAAAAAGAGAGAAGGGACAATGCTACTATCCTTTGTCCACACTTGTGCTTCAAAGTAGCACCATGATCTTCATGATAGAGAGTCTCCTATGATATCACTTTCATATACTAGTGGGAATTTTTCATTATAGAACTTGGCTTGTATATTCCAATGATGGGCTTCCTCAAAATGCCCTAGGTCTTCATGAGCAAGCGAGTTGGATGCACACCCACTTAGTTTCTTTTGTTGAGCTTTCATACACTTATAGCTCTAGTGCATCCGTTGCATGGCAATCCCTACTCACTCACATTGATATGTATTGATGGGCATCTCCATAGCCCGTTGATACGCCTAGTTGATGTGAGACTATCTTCTTCTTTTTTGTGTTCTCCACAACCACCATTCTATTCCACATATAGTGCTATGTCCATGGCTCACGCTCATGTATTGCGTGAAGATTGAAAAAGTTCGAGAACACCAAAAGTATGAAACAATTGCTTGGCTTGTCATCAGGGTTGTGCATGATTTAAATAATTTGTGTGGTGAACATAGAGCATACCCAGACTATATGATTTTGTAGGGATAACTTTCTTCGGCCATGTTATTTTGAGAAGACATAATTGCTTAGTTAGTATGCTTGAAGTATTATTATTTTTGTGTGAATATTAAACGTTTGTCTTGAATCTTTCGGATCTGAATATTTATACCACAAATAAGAGAATTACATTGAAAATTATGCTAAGTAGCATTCCACATCAAAATTTCTGTTTTTATCATTTACCTACTCGAGGACGAGCAGGAATTAAGCTTGGGGATGCTTGATACGTCTCCAACGTATCTATATTTTTTATTGTTCCATGCTATATTATATTCTGTTTTGGATGTTTAATGGGCTTTATTATACACTTTTATATTATTTTTGGGACTAACCTATTAAGCGGAGGCCCAGCCCAAATTGCTGTTTTTTTGCCTATTTCAGTGTTTCGAAGGAAAAGGATATCAAACGGAGTCCAAACGGAATGAAACCTTCGGGAACGTGATTCTGGGAACAAACGTGATCCAGAGGACTTGGAGTCTACGTAAAGCAATCAACGAAGAAGGCACAAGGCAGGGGGCGCGCCTACCCCCTGGGTGTGCCCTCCACCCTCGTGGGCCCCTCGTTGCTCCACCGACGTACTTCTTCCTCCTATATATACCCATATACCCTAGAAACATCATATACGGAGCCAAAACCCTATTTCCACCGCCGCAACCTTCTGTACCTGTGAGATCCCATCCTGGGGCTTTATCCGGCGGTCTGCCGGAGGGGGCATTAATCACGGAGGGCTTCTACATCAACGCCATAGCCTCTCCGATGATGTGTGAGTAGTTTACCTCAGACCTTCGGGTCCATAGTTATTAGCTAGATGGCTTCTTCTCTCTCTTTGGATCTCAATACAAAGTTCTCCTCGATCTTCTTGGAGATCTATTCTATGTAATCTTCTTTTGCGGTGTGTTTCTTGAGATCCGATGAATTGTGGGTTTATGATCAAGATTATCTGTGAACAATATTTGAATCTCCTCTGAATTCTTTTATGTATGATTGGTTATCTTTGCAAGTCTCTTCGAATTATCAGTTTGGTTTGGCCTACTAGATTGATCTTTCTTGCAATGGGAGAAGTGCTTAGCTTTGGGTTCAATCTTGCGGTGCTCGATCCCAGTGACAGAAAGGGAAACGACACGTATTGTATTGTTGCCATCGAGGATAAAAAGATGGGGTTTATATCATATTGCATGAGTTTATCCCTCTACATCATGTCATCTTACTTAAAGCATTACTCTGTTCTTATGAACTTAATACTCTAGATGCATGCTGGATAGCGGTCGATGTGTGGAGTAATAGTAGTAGATGCAGAATCATTTCGGTCTACTTGTCACGGACGTGATGCCTATATACATGATCATACATAGATATTCTCATAACTATGCTCAATTCTATCAATTGCTCGACAGTAATACGTTTACCCACCGTAATACTTATGCTCTTGAGAGAAGCCACTAGTGAAATCTATGGCCCCCGGGTCTATCTTCCATCATATTAATCTCCTGTCAACAAGCTATTTATGGCGCCATTTATTTTGCTTTCTTTACTTTTAGTCTTTATCATAAAAATACCAAAAATATTATCTTATCATATCTATCAGATCTCACTCTCGTAAGTGGCCGTGAAGGGATTGACAACCCCTTTATCGCGTTGGTTGTGAGGTTCTTATTTGTTTGTGTAGGTGCGTGGGACTCGCGCGTGGTCTCCTACTGGATTGATACCTTGATTCTCAAAAACTGAGGGAAATACTTACGCTACTTTACTGCATCACCCTTTCCTCTTCAAGGGAAAACCAACGCAGTGCTCAAGAGGTAGCATGCCACGCAGGTGCCCCTATCATGCACACATCTGCACAGTACATTGGGCTCCATGAGGCTCCCCCTCTCAAAAATATCTGCCCACCTCCAGGGTTTTTCTGTTTCATAACTGTCAGTGTGGAACGACACCTATGGGATCACAAGAATCCCTACTACGGTTGCCGGGGCGCAGGGTTGCAAGAAGAGCAGGATCAGTAGTCAGCACAAGGATCGTTTACCCAGGTTCGGGCCGCGAGGATGCGTAAAACCCTAGTCGTGCTTTGGTGGGTGTATTTCTGAGAGTTCTTGAGCTCTCGAACTAGCTATGGCGAGTGCGTGGTTCGAAAGAGCCGAATCCTCCTCCAGTATGCCATGGGCCTCCTTTTATAGGTGAAAGGGGCTGCCACAGTGGCATACATGAGGTGGAAAGGCGTACAGTATTGCGAGCTTATTGCTCGTATTACAGGACAAGTCACATTTAAAGCGCCGCTGAGGTGTCCCCTAGCTTTATCGGGGACGTGGGCGAGGCCCGTCCCGTCCGTCGCCGCTCCTCCTCGCTTCGACATGCGCCCTGGCCAGCGATGCGTGCGGCGCCATGTAGGCAGGCAGGCAGTTGAGGTGGCGCGGTGGTAGGGTCTTCACGAAGATCTGCATTCCGCCACGCAGGCGCCTGCTGAGTTGGCCTGGAAGCTGCATGTTGCCATGCAGGTACCTGCCCAGCTGGTTTGGGCTGGCAACTGCATGCGAACGGCGGTGGAGACTTGGCTGGTGCGGGCCTGGCAGTGACCCTGCTGGCGTCTTCGGTGAGAGCCTTGCCGGGGGCCCGGCAAGGGTCTTGCCGTGGCGCGCTGTCGTCCCCGGCAAGAATCTTGCCGGGGGTCTCATGGCTCTCCTCGGCAAGGATCTTGCCATGGATCGTTGTCTTCTAATCCTCATCTGATCTTGAATATGTCTTCACAAAGATCTGCATGCCACCACAGAGGTGCCTCCTGAGCCCTGGCCCCACGTGGCTGATGGTGTTGGGGACGTGGGCTCAAGGGTGGCTCGCCCTATTGGTGTTTGGGCTCGCTGCCCCGGCAAGGGTCTTGCCGGGGCTGCTGAGGCAGTCCCCGGCAAGGGTCTTGCCGGGGGAATCTGCTCCGCCCCTCTACTTCTTTGCGTTCTTGGTCTTGGCGTTGCTCTTGCTCTCTTGGGCTTTGTTTTTGCCTTGGTTCACCTCCCCTGCTCTGCTTGACGTGGCCGTGGGCGCGGCTTCGACTGCCCGTGCACAGGTAAAGGGGTACAAAGGTGCGCCCCTTCTTTTGTACACCGACAGGAACCCTCGGGCCTGGGCCACACATAAGTGCGACACGTTGTTGGGCCAGGCCCAAAAACGGTGCGCGGGCAGGCGGGGCGGTTTTTACCGCGGTAAAACTTTTCGCACGCCGCACTTCCCACGACCTGTATTGAATGCGCGACGTGGAGGGGCGCGCGTGACATGGGCGGCATGCGTGGGGTGGTTCCTGCACGCATGCGTCACATCACAATAAATCGGCAGATCACGCCTTCCCCATGAAAGGGGGGAGGCGTGGAGGCGTGGCTTATTTACTGTGAGGGGCCGGGTTGCGGTCTTCAAGGCGTCCACACCCCACGATCATGGCGTGGGGAGAGGTCGCTTCACCCGTCCCCTCGATTCTGCACGTTTGCCACGCGTCCTCCATGCGCTTGGGGTGGCAAGCGGTGGAGGCGGGAAACTGGGCCGTCGCTGGTTGGGGCAGCGGGTCGGCCTCGATTCCCTGCGCCTCTGGTGGCTGGATTGGCCGAGCGGGGCGGCCGAGCCCCGACCCCACCCCTTTATAAGGAGGGGAAGGGGGATGGCATCCCGCACTCTTCTGTCATCTATCTCCTCCTGCTTCTGCTTCTTCCTTTCACTCGCCATGGAAAAAGGGAATCCTGGTCCTTCGTCGGTGGCGGCGAGGGTTGCCGCTCGACAGCGCGTCCCTCCCCCTCCTGAGCCCGCGGTGGTGGAGCCGCCCGTGAGGGGAAGGGGGAGGGGGCGAGGCCATGGGCAAGGCCGGGGCAGAGGTCGTAGTGCTCGGGGAAGAGGAGGACGGGGCAGCGCGCCAGCTTCGCCCCCGCCAATGATGCCTTTCCCGATGGAAGGCCATGTTGGAGACCAGCCTCGCGAGTTCTTCATCAGGCTGCGCCGGCCTCCGCGTCACCGTCTTCGTCTTCCCGCCCCGTTTGCACGGGAGATGGAGCGTGACTCGCCCCAATGCCTCAGATTGCACATGAGGGGTTGTGGGAATGGGGGCACGCGGGTCGACGTCGACTTCCCAGCTCCTCGGGTCATGTACCTCCGTTGTAGATGGAAGACGTTCGCTCGCATCCACAGCCTGACGGCGGGGCTCGTCCTCTACTTCAAATTAATGGAGGACGGCCTGCTCTCCGTCAAGGTCTTCGGAGACTTCGGGACTCGCCTGAAGTGCTGCGTGGAGAGCTCCTCCGATGGAGATTCCGACGATGGAAGCTCTTCCTCGAGCGAAAGTGATGAGGAGGATAGCGGGGAAGATGACGGGGACGAGTCCGACTAGGCGTCGGACGCCCCGCACCTGGGCGGGTGCGGCAGCAGCAGCATCTGCACCTGGCCGCTCCTCCGGCAGAGTTTTGCCGGGGGTGGGGCCAGCTCCTTGAACTTCTCGGGGCCGTCTCCTTGGGCGGCTGGTGGCGGGAGGCTGCGGAAGAGGAAGAGGGCGGGCGACAAGGCCATCAACTCGGCGTACGCGGGCACCGACGCCTTCATCGCGTATTGCCGGTCCTGCCGCCTCGTCTTCCAGCTCCTTTCCCGGCACCGTCATCACCGGCCCACCCGTGGGCGGCCACCGAGGTGTTCTCTTGGTGCTTTCTGCTGCTCGTAGCTCGCCTAGGCGCCCCTTTTGCCCTTTCACTTCCTTGACCTGCCTCCTGAGGAGAGGGACAAGAAAGGGATCACGGGCATCTCATCTCTTTTTTAATCTGTAAGCCTTCGGGCCTTGTTAAATTTAAAACTTGTAAACCCCCTTGTTCATGTTTTTCATTCCGTACGGACTGTACCTGTGTGGGATGTTTTTGATGAAAAAGGGATGTTTGTCGGGTTTTTCGTTCGTGGGTAGACCCTGCGACAAGGAGGAAATCCTTGTTACAATTTAAGATAAACGTTTTTCGCCCGGCAACAGGCCTTGCCGTCCCCCCCACTTCGCTCGACCATTCTCGCGCCCTTGGCGGAGGCAGGGATAAAGCGGGCTTAGGCTCCTCGTTCTACTTCCTTGCCACCGCGACTACAACCAATCCGGACCCAGGAGATAATCCTTGGGTATAGAAAAGGGGAGCACGGTGGCCTAGAAATAAAACGAGGTTTGACATATCCCAGTTTCATTTCGAAATGCATGATAGAGGATGAAAGACTTATCTGGATCTGCAGCCCCCGGCAACCTTGTCTTGCCGCGGTTGGATCCTTGTGCTTGCAGCCCCCGGCAACTCTGGTTTGCGGGGGTCGGGACGCCAGTCCGTTTCCTTTCTTCCAAGTAGCTCAGCAGAAGTGCCCATGTGCCCTGCAAACCAAAGAAGGACAGAAAAGAAACAGATAGACGCGCACTCGACCTCTAGGCTAGGGGTTAGTCGCCGCTAAGCACTATCAACCCTAACCAAGGAAGAGACTCGACCTAGCATGCATGCTATAACTTAGGGCGCCAACGCTTCATTTATTTATGCTCAGGGTCTGCGCCTGGCTTTGTACAAAGGGTTACATGCCTTGCCGGCAAAGCTTGTACAAAGGGTGGCTTGCCGGGAGGCCCGGCAAGCCGTGCCTTATGGGTAAAACTTGCGAAGATGCTCGATGTTCCAGGAGGTGCTCACTGGGATAGCATCTTCGGTCTCCAGGCGGACTGCGCCGGGCCTGGTGACTCGTATTACCCGATAAGGGCCTTCCCACTTTGGCGTCAACTTGTTGGAATTCTTGGCCGACTGAACACGCCGAAGAACAAGGTCGCCTTCCTCAAAGCTTCGGGCATGAACCTTGCGGCTATGGTAGCGGCGCAAGGCTTGCTGGTAGCGTGCTGCTCTCACAGCCGCCCGAAGACGATCTTCCTGGAGCATTGCGTCATCTTGCCGCAACTGCTCTTGCTCAAGCTCATCATAAGCGAGCACTCGAGGTGACCCGTATATGAGTTCCGTGGGGAGAACTGCCTCCGCCACATATACTAGGGCAAAGGGGGTCTGACCGGTGGCTCGATTTGGTGTCGTCCTGATCGACCAAAGAACCGCCGGCAACTCATCAATCCAGCGCCTTCCACTCTTGTGTAGCTTGTCAAAGGTCTTAGTTCTCAGGCCTCGCAACACTTCAGCATTTGCCCTCTCCACTTGGCCGTTGCTCCGTGGGTGTGCCACGGAAGCAAAACAGACCTTGCTACCGAGGTCTTGAATGTATTGCATGAAGGTGTGGCTTGTGAACTGCGTGCCGTTGTCGGTGATGACTCTGTTTGGCACACCAAAATGGTAGACCAGTCCCTTGAAGAACTTGACGGCTGACTGAGCAGTCACCTTTCTCAGTGCTTCCACTTCCGGCCACTTTTTGAACTTGTCGATTGCAACGTACAAGTACTCAAAGCCCCCGACGGCATGGGGGAAAGGGCCCAGTATATCGAGCCCCCAGACCGAGAATGGCCAGGAGAGAGGGATTGTTTGAAGGGCTTGAGCTGGTTGATGAAGCTTCTTTGAATGGAACTGACACGCTTCACACGTGGTTACTAGTGCCGTCGCATCCTGGAGGGCGGCGGGCTAGAAGAAACCTTGCCAGAACGCCTTGCCAGCAAGGGCCCTCGACCCTATGTGGGAGCCACATATGCCTCCATGTATCTCTGCCAACAGCTCCAGTCCTTCCACCCGGGGGATGCACTTCAATTTCACACCGTTCGGCCTCCTCCTGTACAGGACGTCATCGACGAACTGGTACAGGGCAGGCCGATGGGCTGCTTTCTCCGCTTCTTCCTGCTCCTCAGGAAGCTCCCCTGTTTGGAGGAATTCGACGGTATGTTGTGCCCATGCCGGACCCTGGGGCTCGACGGCAAGGACCAAAGGCATTTCTTGGGAGCGGCTGTCTCTACGGCCAGGGCTTGATGCCCTGCCGGAGCCAGTTGCTCTTGGGCAGGCTCAGTGTGCACGGCAACATCCTTGCTGGCCGTCCCAGGGGCTTGGCGGGAAGGTACTTGCCGGGACCTGATTTCCTCCGCTTGTTCTGCTCTATTGATGGTTCGACGGATGGCTGAGTTAAACGGAGCAAAAAGGTACCTGGCTCCACAGGTAGCTCGAATGCAGCACGCTTTGACAGGTAACCGGCGATGTCGTTCTCCGCTCGGGGGACGTGCTCCGCTTGGACGCCGTCAAAGCGCTCCTCCAGCTTTCTCACCTCATCTACGTAGGCCTCCATAAATGGGCTCTGGCAATCCTTGTTGACCTGCCTAACAACAAGCTGCGAGTCACCCCTGATGATGAGCTTCTTAACCCCGAGGTCTATCGCGATCCTGAGACCGGCGAGCAATCCCTCGTACTCAGCAGTGTTGTTGGTGGACATCTCCCTGGGAAAGTGCATCTGGATAACGTACTTGAGGTGCTCTCCGGTGGGTGCGACGAGCAGCACACCGGCACCGGCGCCTTGCAGCGAGAAAGCCCCATCAAAGTACATGATCCAGTTGTGGTCTGCTTCCTTGCCGGGGAAAGTGGTCTCCTGGATTTCTTCGTCAGGCGTTGAGGTCCATTCTGCAATGAACTCCGCCAAGACTCTGCTCTAGATTGTCGAGGTACTTTCAAACTTCAAACCGAAACTTGATAACTCCAAGGCCCATTCCACAATCCTTCTGGTTGCATCTGGGTTATGCAGTATCCGTTGCAACGGGAGGCGGGTGACGACAGTGATCTCGTGGGCTTGGAAGTAATGAGGCAGCTTCCTCGAGGCCATAAGGAGGCCGAAGAGCAATTTCTGCACACCGGAGTACCTTGACCTAGCTCCCTGCAAGAGGGAGCTGACAAAGTAAACCGGGTGCTGCATCATCTTCTTCTTCTGCACCACCTCACTCGACTGCGCGGGCACTGCCTTGGTGGCATCAGACTCCGCCGGGGGCCTCGCCTTGCCGGCACCAGGCCCTGCTGGGGGAATCTTTGGCTTGCCATCTGCTGGTTCTGCCGCCGTCACTGCCTCCTCGTCGACCTCCCTCTGCGCCACCAGTGCGGCGCTGACCACTTGATTCGTCGCCGCCAGATACAGCAGCAACGGCTCTTGTGGTTTAGGCGCAACCAGTATTGGCGTGGAGGAAAGGTATTTCTTCAGATCCTGCAATGCTGCCTCGGCTTCTGGGGTCCACTCCATTGGGCCTGCCTTCTTCAAGATTTTGAAGAAAGGAAGGGCGCGCTCGGCGGACTTGGAGATGAATCGGCTCATGGCGGCGACGCAGCCGGTGAGCCGACGCACATCCTTGATCCTCTTGGGCGCCTCAATCTGCTCAACAGCCTTGATTTTGTCTGGGTTTGCCTCGATCCCGCGCTGCGACACAAAGAACCCGAGAAGCTTGCCGGACGGAACGCCAAAGACACACTTCTCAGGGTTCAGCTTGAGGTTGATCTTGCGCAGGTTGGCAAATGTCTCTTCCAGATCTTGCACAAGAGTCGCCCCGTCTTTGGTTTTGACCACTATATCATCCATGTATGCTTCCATATTTCTATGGAGCTGGGGTTCAAAACCAATTTGGACTGGTCTTGCAAACGTCGAGCCAGCACTCTTCAACCAGAAAGGCATCCGTAAAAAGCAATACGTACCACATGGGGTGATGAATGATGTCTTCTCTTCATCTTCTCTTGTCATGAAGATTTGGTGGTAGCCTGAGTAGGCGTCGAGGAATGACAACAGATCACACCCGGCCGTGGAGTCAACAATCTGGTCGATGCACGACAACGGGAAGGGGTCCTTAGGACAAGCCTCATTGTTGTCTGTGTAGTCAATACACAGCCTCCACTTCCCATTTGCCTTGCGCACCACTACCAGATTGGCCAACCACGTCGGGTGGAGCACTCCTCTCACCAAACCTGCCGCTTCCAACTTCCTGATCTCCTCTGTGATGAACTCCTGCCTCTCCAGAGCTTGCTTTCTGACCTTCTGCTTGACGGGCCACGCATGAGCACAGACAGCTAGGTGGTGCTCAATCACCTCCCTGGGAACACCGGGGATGTCAGATGCTTGTCACGCAAACACGTCGACATTCGCCCGCAGGAAGGTGACGAGCGCGCCTTCCTATTTGCTGTCGAGGGTGGAGCCTATGGTGAAGGCCCCTCCCGTGCCATCCTCCCTGACGGACACCTTCTTGGTCTGCGGCGGCTCAGCTCTTGATTTCTTGCTCTTGCCGGTAGAACTCTCTGGCACGTCCTCGACGGTAGCACAACACTTCGAGGAGGTGCGCTTGCCGGAGTGGGTGCGAGAGGTCTTGTCGGGCTTCTTCTTCCCTCCCAGGCCTTCAGCGGCAAGAGCAGGTGCCTTGACAGCAGTTGCTGCAATTGCTTCCCGGTAGAGTTGGTCGGCGCAAATTAGCGCGTCCTTCTTGTCGGAGGGGAGGAGATGATGGTCAACGGCCTGGGCATCTTTTGCATGTTGTAGGCGTAGTGTGATGCCGCCATGAACTTGGCTAGTGCCGGGCGGCCGAGGATCCCGTTGTAGGGCAAGGGGATCTCGGCCACGTCGAAGATGATCCTCTCCGTCCTGTAGTTCAACTCTCCTCCAAACGTCACGGCCAGTGTGACCTTCCCCTTCGGCTGGCTCCTCCCTGGATTGACCCCTTGAAACGTGCCCGTTTCCTCGAGGTCTTCATCAGGAATTTGCAACCTTTTGATCACGACAGGCGAGATCAAGTTCAGGCCGGCCCCGCCATCAACCAACATCTTGTTCACCTTGAGGTTGCGTATCGTTGGTGAGACCAACAATGGCAAACACCCGACCGCGGTCGTGCGGTCAGGGTGGTCCTCGACGTCAAAGATGAGGGGCGTGCTGGACCACTTCAGCGGCTTTTGAGCGTCGAACGACGGCTCCGGTGCTGTAATCTCACGCGCCCACTGCTTGAACTGGTGGTGAGAAGTATGCAGCGAGGCGCCACCATCGATGCACATGGCCTCCATAGCCTTCTGGAACTCTTGCTCACCGGACTCGTCATCCTCGCCGTGATCATCGTCTTCTTGTTTCTTGTCACGATCCCGGGCGGGCCTCTCTTGCTGGTTGTCCTTGCCGGGGCGGCTTCCTTGGCCGCCACGCTTCTTGCCGGATCCCTCAGCACCGTCCTGACCTTTCTCCTTGTCCCGCCTTTCATACTCGGCCTTTTGCTTTTCAGCAAGCAGCTCGACTTGTCAGCAGTTCTGGAGGTCGTGGCCCTTGGTGCGGTGGATCTTGCAGTACTGCTTGCCGGAGCCCCCTGGCTTGTCGGCTGCTGCTAAGGCCCGGCGGGCGGTGCACCCGGCAATCTCCTTGCCGGGGCCGTCTGCCTTGACCTTCTTGGCAGCGCCGGTGTCGTCAGACCCCTCGACGGTAAGTACGGCCTTGCCCTTGCATTTCCTGTTGCGACGTCGGCCCTTCTATGTCGAGGTGGTGGCGTCTTCGTCGGTAGAGTCGGTTTCCTCACCGTCTTCACCGGGGTACTTCCTTCCCTCTTCAGCACGGGCGCATTTATCGGCTAGAACGTAGAGCTCGGCCACATCCTTAACCTTGGTCATCGCCAGCTCTTCGCGCATCTTGCAATTGCGCACGTTCTGGTGGAACGCGCTGATCACAGCGGCGGGATGAACGTTAGGGATGTTGTACTGCACCCGGCTGAACCTCTGGATGAACTTGAGCAGGGTTTCCCCTTCCTTCTGGGGAATGATATGCAGATCACTAGCCTGGCCATGAGTTTGGTGGCCCCCTATGAAGGCGCCAACGAACTCATGGCACAAAGCCGACCAAGAAGAAATGGAATCCGCCGGCAAGTGCATCAACCAAGACATAACATTGGGCTACAGCGCTAGCCGGAAATAATTGGCAAGCACCTTGTCCTCGCGAGCTCCGCCCGCCTGCATCACGATGGTGTAGATGCTGAGGAACTCGGACGGATGGGTCTTGCCAGTGTACTTCTCGCTGACGTCGGGCTTGAACGTGCGGTGGGACGGCCACTGGAACTGCCGCAGCTCACGGGTAAAGGCCGGGCAGCCCACCTCGTAAGGTAGGCCGCCGGAGCCCCCCGGTGCTGGGTGGTCCATAGTGGGTCCCGCCCGCTTGTCTGACTGGTGGCGTCTATCACGCTGGCACTCAATAATGGTCCGAGCATCTTCGTGAGCTCGTTCTCGAAGAACTTGGCGCTGGTCGCGGTGGGTCCGCGGGTCGGACGACGCTATAGAGATGTTATCACAAGCGTCGTCACGACGGGCAGACGCCCGCGGCGGCTGGCGAGCAAGAGGAGAGTGCGCCGTGGCCGCAGCTCCCCCGGTCCTCCCAGCGCCAGCATGTGGTGGCTCGGTGGAGCGCCGACCCGAGGGCCCCACCGGTCGCGGTATTGGCGACGGCGACGAGGCTCCGCTCCACTCGTCGAGCTTCTCTGCAGCAGGAGGGAAGTCGAGGAGCAGCTGTGCGCGCGCCAAAGCTTCCACTGGCATGGGTGGCGGCGATAGCTGCATGGACAGTGGCGTGCTTCGACTTTTAATCATGTTAGAAGGAGCTCCACCACGACCCAGCGGCTGCGCGCCATTTTCACCAGCACTTTGGCGGGCATGCTGAACTCCTTCATCCCGCGAACGACGCACAGGGCTCTTCCCATGGCGGTGCCCAAGGTCACCGGGGTGGTGACGCTTTTCGTCGCGCACACCATGGGAAGAGCGCGCAGTGGTCGCCGGCGTGGGTGTCTTGGAGGTCGCTGCGCCGCCCAGAGGTGGCACAACGACACCCCTGGAGGGCCCCGCGCCGCCTGCGGGGGGCCCAGCTCCGTCTTTGGATCTGGCGACGTGCGGCCGGTCGTAGGCCGTGCGAACGACGCCGCTCGCCAGGCTCTGACTGCCAGGGTGATGCTGGTGCTCGCGGACCGTGGCCCGGGTCCTGTCCGCGACCGGGCCGCTAACCGCCCGTAGTGGTACGGGCCGTTCGGCCCCCGACGAGCCGATCGCCGTGGCCATCTTCTTCTTGGGAGCCATGGCAATGAAGAAACGCTAGGCTAGCTACTAGACCAGATTCTCACAATTGCGCCCCCTACCTGGCGCGCCAAAGATGTCGGTGTGGAACGACACCTATGGGATCACAAGAATCCCTACTATGGTTGCCGGGGCACAGGGTTGCTAGAAGAGCAGGATCAGTAGTGAGCATAAGGATCGTTTACCCAGGTTCGGGCCGCGAGGATGCGAAAAACCCTAGTCCTGCTTTGGTGGCTGTATTTCAGAGAGTTCTTGAGCTCTCGAACTAGCTATGGCGAGTGCGTGGTCCGAAAGAGCCGAATCCTCCTCCAGTATGCCATGGGCCTCCTTTTATAGGCGAAAGGGGCTGCCACAGTGGCATACAGGAGGTGGAAAGGCGTACAGTATTGCAAGCTTATCGCTCGTATTACAGGACAAGTCGCATTTAATGCGCCGCTGAGGTGTCCCCTAGCTTTATCGGGGACGGGGGCGAGGCCCGTCTCGTCCGTCGCCGCTCCTCCTCGCTTCGACACGTGCCCTGGCCAGCGATGCGTGCGGCGCCATGTAGGCAGGCAGGCAGGTGAGGTGGCGCGGTGGTAGGGTCTTCACGAAGATCTGCATGCCGCCATTCAGGCGCCTGCTGAGTTGGCCTGGAAGCTGCATGTTGCCACGCAGGTGCCTGCCCAGCTGGTTTGGGCTGGCAGCTGCATGCGAACGGCGGTGGAGACTTGGCTGGTGCGGGCTTGGCAGTGGCCCTGCTGGCGTCTTCGGTGAGAGCCTTGCCGGGGGGGCCGGCAAGAGTCTGGTCGTGGCGCGCTGTCATCCCCGGCAAGAATCTTGCCGGGGGTCTCGTGGCTCTCCTCGGCAAGGATCTTGCCAAGAATCATTGTCTTCTAATCCTCATCTGATCTTGAATATGTCTTCACAAAGATCTACATGCCACCACAGAGGTGCCTCCCGAGCCCTGGCCCCACGTGGCTGATGGTGTTGGGGATGTGGGCTCAAGGGTGGCTCTCCCTATTGGTGTTTGGGCGCGCTGCCCCGGCAAGGGTATTGCCGGGGCTGCTGAGGCAGTCCCCGGCAAGGGTCTTGCCGGGGGAAACTGCTCCACCCCTCTGCTTCTTTGCGTTCTTGGACTTGGCGTTGCTCTTGCTGTCTTGGGCTTCGGTTTTGCCTTGGTTGACCTCCCCTGCTCTGCTTGGTGTGGCCGTGGGCGCGGCTCCGACTGCCCGTGCACAGGTAAAGGGGTACAAAGGTGCGCCCCTTCTTTTGTACACCGACAATAACACATGGTTGTTATCTCCGGACCGTGTGTGATGTTTCTTGTTCCCAATCCCGCCTGCATGCCTAGAAAATATCTACCCGACTCGAGGGTTTTTCTGCTTCATAACACACGGTTGTTATCTCCGGACCGTGTGCGATGTTTCTTGTTCCCAATCCCGCCTGCATCCCTAGAAAATATCTGCCCGCCTCGAGGGTTTTTCTGTCTCATAACACACAGTTGTTATCTCGGGACCGTGTGCGATGCACTATCATCAAAAGTTTCAATAGCCCGGCATTTTACTCCCGCGTAGTAAAATTTTCAGTAGCTGCGTCATTTCCTCAAACACCCCGCGCCCCCCTCCACACACACACACACAACACACACACACACACACACACACACCAAAACCTCCTCGGGCGTGCGCGCACACACACACCCCCCTCCCTCGCTCGAATCCCTAGCAAGGTCCCCGCCGCCACTGCCGCCTCCGCCGCCTCCGCAAGGCCTCCATTGTCAACATCTGCCGGTTTGCCCGTGCAGCTTACCCACCGATCTCCATACCCAGGCCGCCCTGAGTTTCTTAGATGACGCCTGCCAAACGCCCCCTTTCCCATAGATCCCCATCCCCATCCCCCACTCCAGAGCGTCGCAGCTTAAGCCCGGCTACGCTTCCCGTGGAGCTCGAGGAGACACCGACCCAAAAAAGAGGTGTATAGCGGTCTCTTCGCCCGACGTCGCCGAGGAAGCTGACGACCATTACTGGCAGCAGGCACTCAAGCAGAGGGCTAGAGTATGCGGGCATGTCTCGGCCACCGGCTACGACATCGAGGTCATTGACAGCGACGGCCTGAGGCGGGCTATGTCACAGGTTAAGTGGCCCACCCCCAACCCCTCGGGTTCAACCGCCTTCGATCTCATCCATGGCCCCGCCGCTGATCTCCTCTAGCTCGTTGTCAACAATTTGCCATTCTACATCGCCATCGAGCCCCTTTTGTCATTTCTAAAGGACACGTTATGCGACGCTGGCTTGGGATCAACAGCTTCCAAGTTAGACCTCATCGACGGCGACCACAAGGAGGGCACCCTCTCCGTCTCTTCCAAAGGGAAAGAGCCCATCTGCTCTTCCAAGGGGAAAGCGCCCATCTGCTATTCCAAGGGGAAAGCGCCCATGTGCGACATCAGGGAGGGCACCCTACAGCCGTGCTCTTCCAAGGGGAAGGAGCCCATCTGCGACAACATGGAGCGCATCCAGGGTCCGTGCTATTCCCACGGGAACGAGCCCATCTGTGACAAGTGAGGAAACCCATGATTTGTTTTGCCGTGCCTCTTCACAGGGGGAAACCCATGATTTGTTTTGTCAAGTCCCTTTTGTAGTGTAGTGAGAATATGTCCAGTTTTAATTGCTATATCTGGTTGTTTGCAGTATGCCTTGTTTATTTCAGTTGTTCACAATGTGATGCTCTATATGTGCAATTATTTACCGTGCAGTACATTTCATCAATCCAGTTTTGAACATACCGATAGGAATGCATATATTTGCTTGTTGTTAAGCCTGTTATAGCTAGCATATGCCTCTTTTAAAGTTTTTTAATTGTTCGGTTGTTTGTAGTTAGCATATGTCCAGTTTCAAATGCTATCTTTGGTTGTTCGTAGTATGCCTTGTTTATTCCAGTTATTCACAACGTGATGTTCTATATGTGCAAGTACGAACTGTGCAGCTCAATTTCATCAGTACCAGTTTCAACAATACCACTATGAATGACTACATTTGGTTGCTGCATCTTGTAGTTAACATGCCTTTCCGTTTTTATTTAACAATAACCAGTGTACTTAGACCGGCACAATACCAGTTTGAACGACTATGTTTTCTTGTTGTTAAATGTTAGGCATGTTGCAGTTAGCACACCTTTCCACTTGTTTTGCTTTACTAGCGTGCTTAAACCTGCACACTGAAGCTATCTTTTGGAGATTATTTTGTCTGCCATGTATAATTTTGGTTGATGTTTAGCCTGTTGTGCTTGACATGCTTCTCGATGTACCTACACAGGACAATTTTGGAAACGACTGCTGTTTTCCATCGAGGTTAGTTTCTTCCCATGGCTTCTATCTGCTCACTGTTCAGGATATCAGTAGCTGGTACCATATAGGCCGACGGCTGATAAGGGACTAATCGGTGAATCGGACTTTTAACTGAATATATCTGCAACCCATTTTTCATTAGGTTAACTAGGGCCATATGTAATATCTGAGGCTACATAGCAACATGCACCGTACTTAATGTCTAAATTTGCAATCCTAGGCTACATAGTGAAGGAAATATGCCCTAGAGGCAATAATAAAGTTATTATTTATTTCCTTATATCATGATAAATGTTTATTATTCATGCTAGAATTGTATTAACCGGAAACATGATACATGTGTGAATACATAGACAAACAGAGTGTCACTAGTATGCCTCTACTTGACTAGCTCGTTGATCAAAGATGGTTATGTTTCCTAGCCACATGAGTTGTCATTTGATTAACGGGATCACATCATTAGGAGAATGATGTGATTGACTTGACCCATTCCGTTAGCTTAGCACTCGATCGTTTAGTATGTTGCTATTGCTTTCTTCATGACTTATACATGTTCCTATGACTATGAGATTATGCAACTCCCGTTTACCGGAGGAACACTTTGTGTGCTACCAAACGTCACAACGTAACTGGGTGATTATAAAGGTGCTCTACAGGTGTCTCCGAAGGTACTTGTTGGGTTGGCGTATTTCGAGATTAGGATTTGTCACTCCGATTGTCGGAGAGGTATCTCTGGGCCCACTCGGTAATGCACATCACTATAAGCCTTGCAAGCATTGCAACTAATGAGCTAGTTGCGGGATGATGTATTACGGAACGAGTAAAGAGACTTGCCGGTAACGAGATTGAACTAGGTATTGAGATACCGACGATCGAATCTCGGGCAAGTAACATACCGATGACAAAGGGAACAACGTATGTTGTTATGCGGTCTGACCGATAAAGATCTTCGTAGAATATGTGGGAGCCAATATGAGCATCCAGGTTCCGCTATTGGTTATTGACCGGAGAGGTGTCTCGGTCATGTCTACATAGTTCTCGAACCCGTAGGGTCCGCACGCTTAACGTTACGATGACGGTTATATTATGAGTTTATGTGTTTTGATGTACCGAAGGAGTTCGGAGTCCCGGATGAGATCGGGGACATGATGAGGAGTCTCGAAATGGCCGAGACGTAAAGATCGATATATTGGACGACTATATTAGGACTTCGGAAAGGTTCCGAGTGATTCGGGTATTTTTCGGAGTACCGGAGAGTTACGGGAATTCGTATTGGGCCTTAATGGGCCATACGGGAAAGGAGAGAAAGGCTCCAAAGGGTGGCCGCACCCCTCCCCATGGACTAGTCCGAATTGGACTAGGGAGGGGGGAGCCCCCTTCCTTCTTTCTCCTTCTCCCTTCCCTTCTCCTATTCCAACAAGGAAAGGAGGAGTCCTACTCCCGGTGGGAGTAGGACTCCCCCCTTGGTGCGCCCTCCTCCTTGGCCGGCGGCCTCCCCCTTGCTCCTTTATATACGGGGGCAGGGGGCACCCCAAAGACACACAATTGATCATTGATCTCTTAGCCGTGTGCGGTGCCCCCCTCCACCATATTACACCTCGATAATATCGTAGTGGTGCTTAGGCAAAGCCCTGCGTCGGTAGAACATCATCATCGTCACCACGCCGTCGTGCTGACGAAACTCTCCCTCAACACTCGGCTGGATCGGAGTTCGAGGGACGTCATCGAGCTGAACGTGTGCTGAACTCGGAGGTGTCGTACGTTCGGTACTTGATCGGTCGGATCGTGAAGATGTACGACTACATCAACCGCGTTGTGTTAACGCTTCCGCTATCGGTCTACGAGGGTACGTGGACAACACTCTCCCCTCTCGTTGCTATGCATCACCATGATCTTGCGTGTGCATAGGAAAATTTTGAAATTACTACGTTCCCCAACAGTGGCATCCGAGCCTGGTTTTATGCGTTGATGTTATATGCACGAGTAGAACACAAGTGAGTTGTGGGCGATATAAGTCATACTGCTTACCAGCATGTCATACTTTGGTTCGGCGGTATTGTGAGATGAAGCGGCCCGGACCGACATTACGCGTATGCTTACGCGAGACTGGTTTCACCGTTGCGAGCACTTGATGCTTAAAGGTGACTGGCGGGTGTCTGTCTCTCTCACTTTAGTTGAACCGAGTGTGGCTACGCCCGGTCCTTGCGAAGGTTAAAACAGCACCAACTTGACAAACTATCGTTGTGGTTTTGATGCGTAGGTAAGAACGGTTCTTGCTAAGCCCGTAGCAGCCACGTAAAACTTGCAACAACAAAGTAGAGGACGTCTAACTTGTTTTTGCAGGGCATGTTGTGATGTGATATGGTCAAGACATGATGCTATATTTTATTGTATGAGATGATCATGTTTTGTAACCAAGTTATCGGCAACTGGCAGGAGCCATATGGTTGTCGCTTTATTATATGAAATGCAATCGCCATGTAATTGTTTACTTTATCACTAAGCGGTAGCGATAGTCGTAAAAGCAATAGTTGGCGAGACGACAACGATGCTACGATGGAGATCAAGGTGTCGCGCTGGTGACGATGGTGATCATGACGGTGCTTCGAAGATGGAGATCACAAGCACAAGATGATGATGGCCATATCATATCACTTATATTGATTGCATGTGATGTTTATCTTTTATGCATCTTATCTTGCTTTGATTGACGGTAGCATTATAAGATGATCTCTCACTAAAATTTCAAGATAAAAGTGTTCTCCCTGAGTATGCACCGTTGCGAAAGTTCTTCGTGCTGAGACACCATGTGATGATCGGGTGTGATAGGCTCTACGTTCAAATACAACGGGTGCAAAACAGTTGCACATGCGGAATACTCAGGTTAAACTTGACGAGCCTAGCATATGCAGATATGGCCTCGGAACACGGAAACCGAAAGGTCGAGCGTGAATCATATAATAGATATGATCAACATAGTGATGTTCACCATTGAAACTACTCCATCTCACGTGATGATCGGACATGGTTTAGTTGATATGGATCACGTGATCACTTAGAGGATTAGAGGGATGTCTATCTAAGTGGGAGTTCTTAAGTAATATGATTAATTGAACTTAAATTTATCATGAACTTAGTCCTGGTAGTATTTTGCAAATTATGTTGTAGATCAATAGCTTGCGTTGTTGCTTTCATATGTTTATTTTGATATGTTCCTAGAGAAAATTGTGTTGAAAGATGTTAGTAGCAATGATGCGGATTGGATCCGTGATCTGAGGTTTATCCTCATTGCTGCACAGAAGAATTATGTCCTTAATGCACCGCTAGGTGATAGACCTATTGCAGGAGCAGATGTAGACGTTATGAACGTTTGGCTAGCTCAATATGATGACTACTTGATAGTTTAGTGCACCATGCTTAACGGCTTAGAATCGGGACTTCAAAGACGTTTTGAACGTCATGGACCATATGAGATGTTCCAGGAATTGATGTTAATATTTCAAGCAAATACCCGAGTTGAGAGATATGAAGTCTCCAACAAGTTCTATAGCTAAAAGATGGAGGAGAATCGCTCAACTAGTGAGCATGTGCTCAGAATGTCTGGGTACTACAATCGCTTGAATCAAGTGGGAGTTAATCTTCCAGATAAGATAGTGATTGACAGAGTTCTCTAGTCACCATCACCAAGTTACTAGAACTTCGTGATGAACTATAGTATGCAAGGGATGACGAAAACGATTCCCGAGCTCTTCGTGATGTTGAAATCGACGAAGGTAGAAATCAAGAAAGAGCATCAAGTGTTGATGATTGACAAGACCACTAGTCTCAAGAAAAGGGCAAAGGGAAGAAGGGGAACTTCAAGAAGAACGGCAAGCAAGTTGCTGCTCAAGTGAAGAAGCCCAAGTCTGGACCTAAGCCTGAGACTAAGTGCTTCTACTGCAAAGGGACTGGTCACTGGAAGCGGAACTACCCCAACTATTTGGTGGATAAGAAGGATGGCAAAGTGAACAAAGGTATATTGGATATACATGTTATTGATGTGTACTTTACTAGTGTTCGTAGCAACCCCTCGGTATTTGATACTGGTTCAGTTGCTAAGAGTAGTAACTTGAAAAGGGAATTGCAGAATGAACAGAAACTAGTTAAGGGAGAGGTGACGATGTGTGTTGGAAGTAGTTCCAAGATTGATATGATCATTATCGCACACTCCCTGTACTTTCGAGATTAGTGTTGAACCTAAATAAGTGTTATTTGGTGTTTGCGTTGAGCATGAATATGATTTGATCATGTTTATTGCAACACGGTTATTCATTTAAGTTAGAGAATAATTGTTGTTCTGTTTGCATGAATAAAACCTTCTATGGTCATACACCCAATGAAAATGGTTTGTTGGATCTCGATCGTAGTGATACACATATTCATAATATTGAAGCCAAAAGATGCAAAGTTAATAATGATAGTGCAAACTTATTTGTGGCACTGCCGTTTAGGTCATATTGGTGTAAAGCGCATGAAGAAACTCCACACTGATGGGATTTTGGAATCACTTGATTATGAATCACTTGATGCTTGCGAACCGTGCCTCATGGGCAAGATGACTAAAATGCCGTTCTCCGGAACTATGGAGAGAGCAACAGATTTGTTGGAAATCATACATACAGATGTATGTGGTCCGATGAATATTGAGGCTCGTAGCAGGTATCATTATTTTCTGACCTTCACAGATGATTTGAGCAGATATGGGTATATCTACTTAATGAAACAGAAGTCTGAAACATTTGAAAAGTTCATATAATTTCAGAGTGAGGCGGAAAATCATCGTAACAAGAAAATAAAAGTTTCTACGATCTGATCGTGGAGAAGAGTATTTGAGTTACGAGTTTGGCCTTCAGTTAAAAACAATGTGAAATAGTTTCACTACTCACGCCACCTGGAACACCACGGTGTAATGGTGTGTCCGAACATCGTAACCGTACTTTATTAGATATGGTGCGATATATGATGTCTCTTACTGATCTACCACTATCGTTTTGGGGTTATGCATTAGAGACAGCTGCATTCACGTTCAATAGGGTACCATCTAAATCCGTTGAGACGACATCTTATGAACTGTGGTTTGGCAAGAAACCAAAGTTGTCGTTTCTTAAAGTTTGGGGTTGCGATGCTTATGTGAAAAGGTTTCATCCTGATAAGCTCAAACCCAAATCGGAGAAATGTGTCTTCATAGGATACCCAAAGGAGACAGTTGGGTACACCTTCTATCACAGATCCGAAGGCAAGACATTCGTTGCTAAGAATGGATCCTTTCTAGAGAAGGAGTTTCTCTCGAAAGAAGTGAGTGGGAGGAAAGTAGAACTTGATGAGGTAACTGTACCTGCTCCCTTATTGGAAAGTAGTTCATCACAGAAATCTGTTCCTGTGACTCCTACACCAATTAGTGAGGAAGTTAATGATGATGATCATGTAACTTCAGATCAAGTTACTACCAAACCCCGTAGGTAAACCAGAGTAAGATCCACACCAGAGTGGTACGGTAATCCTGTTCTGGAGGTTATGTTACTAGACCATGACGAACCTACGAACTATGAAGAAGCGATGGTGAGCCCAGATTCCACAAAATGGCTTGAGGCCATGAAATCTGAGATGAGGTCCATGTATGAGAACAAAGTATGGACTTTGATTGACTTGCCCAATGATCGGTGAGCCATTGAGATTAAATGGATTTTCAAGAGGAAGACGAACGCTGATAGTAGTGTTACTATCTACAAAGCTAGAATTGTCGCAAAAGATTTTCGACAAGTTCAAGATGTTGACTACGATGAGAGTTTCTCACTCGTATCTATGCTTAAGTCTGTCCGAATCATGTTAGCAATTGCCGCATTTTATGAAATCTGGCAAATGGATAAACAAAACTGCATTCCTTAATGGATTCATTAAAGAAGAGTTGTATATGATGCAACCAGAAGGTTTTGTCAATCCTAAAGGTGCTAACAAAATATGCAAGCTCCAGCGATCCATCTATGGACTGGTGCAAGTATATCGGAGATGGAATATACGCTTTGATAAGTTGATCAAAGGATATAGTTTTATACAGACTTGCGGTGAAGCCTGTATTTACAAGAAAGTGAGTGGGAGCACTACAACATTTCTGATAAGTATATGTGAATGACATATTGTTGATCGAGAAATAATGTAGAATTATTCTGCAAAGCATAAAGGAGTGTTTGAAAGGAGTTTTTCAAAGAAAGACCTCAGTGAAGCTGTTTACATATTGAGCATCAAGATCTATAGAGATAGATCAAAACGCTTGATAAGTTTTTTCAATGAGTACATACCTTGACAAGATTTTGAAGTAGTTCAAAATGGAACAGTCAAAGAAAGAGTTCTTACCTGTATTACAAGGTGTGAAATTGAGTAAGACTCAAAGCCCGACTACGGCAGAAGATAGAAAGAGAATGAAATTCATTCCCTGTGCCTCGGCCATAGGTTCTATAAAGTATGCCATGCTGTGCACCACATCTATTGTATACCCTACACTAATTTTGGCAAGGGAGTATAATAGTGATCTAGGAGTAGATCACTGGACAACGGTCAAAATTACCCTTAGTGGAATGAGGATATGTTTCTCGATTATGGAAGTGACAAAAGGTTCGTCGTAAAGGGTTACGTCGATGCAAGTTTTGACACTAATCTAGATGACTCTAAGTCTCGGTCTAGATACATATTGAAAGTGGGAGCAATTAGCTAGAATAGCTCCGTGCAGAGCATTGTAGACATAGAAATTTGCAAAATACTTACGGATCTGAATGTGACAGACCCGTTGACTAAAATTATCTCACAAGCAAAACATGATCACACCTTAGTACTCTTTGGGTGTTAATCACATAGCGATGTGAACTAGATTACTGACTCTAGTAAACCCTTTGGGTGTTGATCACAGGACGATGTGAACTATGGGTGTTAATCACATGGTGATGTGAACTATTGATGTTAAATCACATGGCGACGTGAACTAGATTATTGACTCTAGTGCAAGTGGGAGACTGAAGGAAATATGCCCTAGAGGCAATAATAAAGTTATTATTTATTTCCTTATATCATGATAAATGTTTATTATTCATGCTAGAATTGTATTAACCGGAAACATGATACATGTGTGAATACATAGACAAACAGAGTGTCACTAGTATGGCTCTACTTGACTAGCTCGTTGATCAAAGATGGTTATGTTTCCTAGCCATAGACATGAGTTGTCATTTGATTAATGGGATCACATCATTAGGAGAATGATGTGATTGACTTGACCCATTCCGTTAGCTTAGCACTCGATCATTTAGTATGTTGCTATTGCTTTCTTCATGACTTATACATGTTCCTATGACTATGAGATTATGCAACTCCCGTTTACTGAAGGAACACTTTGTGTGCTACCAAACGTCACAACGTAACTGGGTGATTATAAAGGTGCTCTACATGTGTCTCCGAAGGTACTTGTTGGGTTGGCGTATTTCGAGATTAGGATTTGTCACTCCGATTGTCGGAGAGGTATCTCTGGGCCCACTCGTTAATGCACATCACTATAAGCCTTGCAAGCATTGCAACTAATGAGCTAGTTGCGGGATGATGTATTACGGAACGAGTAAAGAGACTTGCCGGTAATGAGATTGAACTAGGTATTGAGATACCGACGATCGAATCTCGGGCAAGTAACATACCGATGACAAAGGGAACAACGTATGTTGTTATGCGGTCTGACCGATAAAGATCTTCGTAGAATATGTGGGAGCCAATATGAGCATCCAGGTTCCGCTATTGGTTATTGACCGGAGAGGTGTCTCGGTCATGTCTACATAGTTCTCGAACCCGTAGGGTCCGCACGCTTAACGTTACGATGACGGTTATATTATGAGTTTATGTGTTTTGATGTACCGAAGGAGTTCGGAGTCCCGGATGAGATCGGGGACATGACGAGGAGTCTCGAAATGGCCGAGACGTAAAGATCGATATATTGGACGACTATATTCGGACTTCGGAAAGGTTCCGAGTGATTCGGGTATTTTTCAGAGTACCAGAGAGTTACGGGAATTCGTATTGGGCCTTAATGGGCCATACGGGAATGGAGAGAAAGGCTCCAAAGGGTGGCCGCACCCCTCCCCATGGACTAGTCCGAATTGGACTAGGGAGGGGGGCGCCCCCTTCCTTCTTTCTCCTTCTCTCCCTTCCCTTCTCCTATTCCAACAAGGAAAGGAGGAATCCTACTCCCGGTGGGAGTAGGACTCCCCCCTTGGTGCGCCCTCCTCCTTGGCCGGCGGCCACCCCCTTGCTCCTTTATATACGGGGGCAGGGGGGCACCCCAAAGACACACAATTGATCATTGATCTCTTAGCCGTGTGCAGTGCCCCCCTCCACCATATTACACCTCGATAATATCGTAGCGGTGCTTAGGCGAAGCCCTGCGTCGGTAGAACATCATCATCGTCACCACGCCGTCGTGCTAACGAAACTCTCCCTCAACACTCGGCTGGATCGGAGTTCGAGGGACGTCATCGAGCTGAACGTGTGCTGAACTCGGAGGTGCCGTACGTTCGGTACTTGATCGGTCGGATCGTGAAGACGTACGACTACATCAACCGCGTTGTGTTAACGCTTCCGCTATCGGTCTACGAGGGTACGTGGACAACACTCTCCCCTCTCGTTGCTATGCATCACCATGATCTTGCGTGTGCGTAGGAAAATTTTGAAATTACTACGTTCCCCAACACATAGCAACAAGGAAGAGTGTTACATTAATGTTCTAATGATGTCTAGATATACGTAGAAGAGCAGCAGCAACAACAACAACTACAAAGCCCTGTTTGGATACTCAACTTAGCTAGAGGTTAGAGTTAGTTTCTAGCTCTTGACTAACCCTGAACTAACTCCATCCAAAGAGTTGTTTGGATGGCAGGGTTAGATTGACAATAAATGCACTAGGAGAACTAGCTCCAATTAGCACCTCTTGTGTTGGATAGTTTTTTTGGGTGGGTTATAGATGCAACTAGCTCAAACTAGCCCTCATGTTTAGATATACTTTAGGGCTATTTGAGCCCGAACTAGCTCAAACTAACTGTAACCCATGGATACAGTAGTAGTTAATCAGCCGATAATTTGTAAGAATGCACTAAACTCCTTCCAGCCCATAATATAATATGATAATTCATCTAATATGTGAGTATATTGGATGCTATAAGATACTCCCTCCATTCCTAAATATTTGTCTTTTTAGAGATTTCAAATGGACTACCACATACGGATGTATATAGACATATTATAAAAGAGTGTTGTACTACATCATGTGCAATTGTTGTTTAGCTTCTAATATTAACTTGGTGCTTTTAGGTACATATGTCATAGGTAAAGATCCGCGCTTCGACCCTTTCTGCGTATGAGGCAATGAGATATCGATGAACCAGCATCAAGTGAGGAAGCTGATAAAGATTGTTAGTAAAATGGGTCCAAAGATGGCAATTAAACTATTTTTTACACTTTATCCAAGACAACAACAAACTGCAGGATGGTAAGTAAGAACTCTGCAGCCTTCTTTTTACTGCCCATAATGAGTTGTGTTAGATGACAATGTCAGAATCTTTTTCCTTTGCAGTGGTTGCCAAAGCATTTTACTCAAGATTACCTCTCAAACTACATGATTGGTGGGCATGCAAAGGTTAAAGTATTTCTACCAAACACGATGATTATCTAGATGTTTTCATGAAGACCGTGAAGGATGGGCGGTCGGCCATCACATGGGCTTGGACTAGAGTCGTGTGTGCCTTCTGCATGGAGGAGGGCACAATATGGGCATTCCGCTTCACCTTGTTCAGCAACCAGAATACATTTCGCCTCTTTCTTTACCGTCTTTAATAGTACAAGTATACAACTGTGGTTCATCATTCTTTATTTGGTTCTTATGTAATTCTTGAACATATGTACCTATGAATCGAATAATGCATTGGTTGTTTGAACCTGATGGATATGAATAAAGTTGTAGCATACATTCAAATTCAAATTCAAATCCGGTACAATTTGAAAAAGCAGCAATTAAATTATGGTGAAATTACGCTCTCCAGGTTGTTACGGCACACATGGTTGGTAAAACACAAATGTTTGCGATATGCACCATAATCCAAGATGGTTCACAGAGAGGAAACGTGTGCATGCATGCACACAGTTGCCGTTTGCAAAGCGTGTGCGTTGTCAGGCAATATCACAAACGGTGCGGGCAAACTAAACGTTTGTGTTAGTTGCCTTATCGTACATGATTCGCAACGATGAACTGTTTTTGATGAAGTATGCATCATAAACGTTGCACCACGGAATAGCGTGTGCAATAGTTGTCGTGTACGATGATGTTACGATGGTCCGACGTTTCGTAATCCTGTCCGACACTCGTACGACGATTAGCTAATCTTCTTAACAGTGAATCATTTGTGATGGGCCGCGCATCATACACATTCTATAATAGTGAACCGTTTGTGATGGGCCGCGCATCGTAAACGTAGCACCACAGAATACCGACTGCAATGGCAATGCGAGCAGAAACGAGTAGGAGTATTGTAGGGGCCCTATCCCCGACGGTTTCTGGGTCGTGTGGGAAGGACCCCCTATCACCCACACTCACTTGGCGAAGGTTCCAAATGCCGTCGCAGAAAGGGGTTAAAAACCGTTTGTTTAGGACCGACGCGCACTAGTGATTGCCAACTATAGAAAGATGGGAAAACCAATAGAATATAAAAGGAATACTAATGAAAGGGTAAAGATTTCCAGTTTCCCTCCTATTGTCTCTCATGATGAAATAGGTGCCGAGGAGGAGCTCCCTATTCAACGAATCTCATCAATAAGAAGCTTGAAAAAAATAATTAAACCCACACATGATGAGGTGAAGAAGAAGAAAAGAAGAAAGAATAGAGATAAAAAGGTATCTCTCCCAAGTAATGTTGCTCCTATTATTGTTGTGCCTCATGAAAATGAATCAAAAATAATTGTGGAGGATGATGCTCTTGATGATGATATTGCTTCTATGTCTTATGGCACAATGTCCGAGAGCACTTTTGATGATGATTTTGTTATGCCTATTGCTTGTTGTGATGATTATGATTGGGAAGATAATGATACTTCTTATAATCTTGGGAATCTTTTGGCACCAACTTGGGAAATTATGATGATAGCAATTGTTATATCGTTGGTGCTATTCATACTATTAATGATGAGAGTGATTATGCTTATGATATGCCAAGCCATAAGCTTGGGGATGCTATGTTTGATGAGAATGACATGTTTGAGAATTTATTTGCTGCAATTAATGTTTGTCCCAGGCTTGGGGATGATATGCTTAATGAAGATGATCTTTTTAGCCCCCCTACTTTGAATGATCAATTTTGCTATGATGATTGCATGCCTCCTATCTTTGATGAGAACAAAGTTGCTACTTATGATGATTATTGTGATGATACTTATGTTATAAAAAGTAGTGATAACTATTTTCATAATTTTGAATATCCTTTTACTGAACATTACTCTTTTAATGTGGAAACAATTTTAGTATTCGAGTTTCATATGATACTCCCACTATTGTGAATGAGAATAAAATTGCTTATATGGAGAGTAATAAATTTTCTATGCTTTTGGATCATGAAAATAATGCTTTATGTGATGGTTATATTGATGAATCTATTCGTGATGCTACTGAAAATTATTATGAAAGACGAACTTATGATTCATGATGCTCTCTTTATGTTTCAATTCTTATCTTTTATGCGAGCATCATTGAACTCATCATGCCTAGCTAAAGCGCTTGTTGGGAGACAACCCAACACTTTTACCTATTGTTTTTGTGTGTTCACATGATTATGCTACTATACTAATCATGTTTTATTGTTTTTGTTTCAATAAAGTGCCAAGTAAAGCCTTTGGGATAGTGTGGATGATAGTTGACTTGAATCTATGCAAAAACAGAAACTTTTGCGCTCAGTCCAGGAATTTTGAAAATTCACTGGACGTGCTTTTGATCTGAATTTTTTACAGGTTATAGATATAGAAATTCCCTACATTGTCCTACTTTTTCAGAATTTTTGGAGTAGCGGAAGTATGGTTGGAGTACAGATTACTAGAGACTGTTCTGTTTTTGACAGATTCTGTTTTCAATGCATAGTTTGCTTGTTTTCTAGTTTCTATGGCTTATATTGCTCAATATAAATTGTGGAAATGATAGAGTACAATAGTAACTATGTGGAAACAATTATGAATCTTGTCTTTGACAGTACTGAAAGGATCGAGAAGAGGTGTCTAGAGGGGGGGTGATTAGACCCTCAACAAGGAAAGGTAGCAGTTTTTAATTTCTTCAAGTTAAGGTGGAGTTTTAGCACAAGTTTAAACATTCACATTACATTTCAAGTAAGCATGGAAAGAGTATATGAGCAGCGGAAAGTAAGGCGTGCAAGTTGCAAGAAAGTAAAGGGATGGGATTGGAGTGTGCAAATGCAATTGGAGACACGGAGATTTTTGGCGTGGTTCTGATAGGTGGTGCTATCGTACATCCACGTTGATGGAGACTTCAACCCATGAAGGGTAACGGATGCGCGAGTCCACGGAGGGCTCCACCCATGAAGGGTCCACGAAGAAGCAACCTTGTCTATCCCACCATGGCCATCGCCACGAAGAACTTGCCTCGCTAGGGTAGATCTTCACGAAGTAGGCGATCTCCTTGCCCGTACAAACTCCTTGGTTCAACTCCACAATCTTGACAGAGGCTCCCAAGTGACACCAAACCAATCTAGGAGACACCACTCTCCAAAAGGTAATAGATGGTGTGTTGATGATGAACTCCTTGCTCTTGTGCTTCAAATGATAGTCTCCCCAACACTCAACTCTCTCTCACAGATTTGGATTTGGTGGAAAAATGATTTGAGTGGAAGGCAACTTGGGGAAGGCTAGAGATCAAGATTCTTGTGGTTGGATTGGAATATCTTGGTCTCAACACATGAGTAGGTGGTTCTCTCTCAGAAAATGAATGCTGGAAGTGTAGGCAGGTTCTGATGGCTCTCCTCACGAATGAAGGAAGGGTGGAGGGGTATATATAGCCTCCACACAAAATCTAGCCATTACACACAATTCACCAAACTCGGTGGGACTGCATCGAGAAACTAGGTCAGACCGATTTGGTTCAAAATGTGAACGTTAGAGTTTTCGGTGGGACCGTATGATCAACTCGGTGGGACTGATGTGCTAGGGTTAGGGTAAAACCTCAACTAGGTTTTACCAATTACACAAACTTGGAGACCGATTTCGCTAATAAGCTAAACAGAGAGTTGGTCAGGCAAACTCGATGGGACCGATTGCATATCTCGGTGGGACCGAAATAATTGCAACAGGCAACAGAGAGTTTGCAAGCCCATCTTGGTAAGACCGAGATCCCATCGGTGAGACCGAATTGATTAGGGGTTCTGGCAGTGGCTATGTCAAGTGAACTCGGTGGCGCCGGATAGATCAAATCGGTGGGGCCGAGTTTGACTTTTGGTTTAGGACATATGTGGAAATGATAAAGTGGTTGAGGGCTTTGGAGCATATCACTAAGCACTTTGAGCAAGCTAGCCATTAAGCAACACCTCATCCCCTTTTAATAGTATTGGATTTTCCTATGGACTCAATGTGATCTTGGATCACTAAAATGAAAATGTAGAGTCCTGAGCTTTTGAGATTTTGCCAATCTTCCGTCCTTAGCATCTTGAAGGGGTTCCACATCCTCTAGTCCACGCCACTCCACTATTGAACTCATCTGAAATATACTAGATAAAAGTATTAGTCCAACAAGAGTTATGTTGACATTAATTACCAAAATCACCCAGGGAGCACTTGTGCTTTCAATCTCCCCCTTTTTGGTAATTGATGACAACATACATCAAAGCTTTAGATAAAGATATAGAGAATAGCAAGTAAAGCTTTGGAAGGGCATGTAACATGCATAGGCTCCCCCTACATGTATGCAATCATGTAAATATGGAATATAGGAGCATGTGAATGCATAAGCATGACAGAGCAAGCAATGAGTTACATGTATCTTGGCTATATGCATCAGAGCAAATGGTGTGAATATAGGAAGTGTACCTTCATGTTCATGAGTCCTTCTTGCAAACAATATGTACATCAGCAAGAGATCATCATGCACATGAGTGTGATGCATATACTTACCTTGTGGTCTTGAGCTGGCTTTGGAAGAGATGAACCTGAGTAAACAAGGTTAGATAACACAGAAACATCTACTAAACAGAGCAAGAACAACAAACCACAAGAGTACCAAGATTGGGATGACATGTAGTGAGTGAGTACTAGGTACTCTATTTGAGTATAGACATGTCCCCAAAGAGTAAAGATATGCAATGAATTCAAAGATTTCTTTCCTTAGATGTCTTTCTCCCCCTGAATCTGATATTGGATAATCGGAGAAGATAGGGTAAAAGAAAATCAGAGCAAAATAAACAACA
This sequence comes from Triticum aestivum, assembly GCF_018294505.1. NCBI lineage: Eukaryota > Viridiplantae > Streptophyta > Magnoliopsida > Poales > Poaceae > Triticum > Triticum aestivum. Next base: position 286,538,176 of record NC_057808.1, on the reverse strand, counting down.
TAACATATACATGTCTTTTCCCCTCTTAAAGACATGTGACTTCTCTCCTCTTTGAATACCAAGCATATGGGAAGACTAAGAAATCTTTTCTTCCAATAAGGTATCTCTCTCCCTTTGATGTGGTTAAGCTTTGATGTGATCTCTCTCTCCCCCTTTGACATCAATTTCCAAGAATGGATCTTCGGGAGTGTGAGTCGAATAGGTTTGGTCCTTGAGTCACATGACAAAGTAGCATATAGAATGTGATGCAGGTAGAGGACAAGAATCATTGAGTGGAGCTGGAACAAATATGCAGGATGCAAATGGCAAAGTGTCTTCTCAGCATTGAAATCGGTAACACCGAGTTGTTTTCTTCGGTGGCACCGAGGTGGTTCAGTTTGACCGAAAGAGACAAACCGGTGAGTCCGAGTTCAACACAGAGAGAGAACAATTGTCATCTCAGCTCACTAGGCAAATAAGATCTCACAAAGATTTGCAAGGAATTAACTGAAAGATTTGCAATGAATTGGATGCAGGGAATGCAGAACATAACAGAGAGAAAATAAAGAAATCTAGATGAAGTTTTTTATTAAAGAAGGGGAACAAACATGCAAGAGACAAATGCAAGAACTCAGAAAAAAACACTAGAGAACTTCATCTAGAATGGGTCGGCGACAAACTCACCTATGGTAGAGTATTGACTGAGGAGTCAAGTGAGAACACTTGGTCGTAGGTCATACTCATCGTTTAAGCTCAAAATGGGGTTACCATTTTTCGTTAAAGCATTTTGATGTATCCACGTCTTGTTGAGCTGCTTTGACCCATGACTTGGGGTAAAGCTTCTCTAAGATGGAATATCATACGTTGGGTGGTGGTGTTGATCTTGATCATGTAGTTGAACTTGTGTGGGATGCTCAAGGTTGATGTAGCTCATCAATGATTGGGAGCACCACTTAGAGTTTGAGTTCATCTACCTACATGAGTTAGTCTTGCAAGGAAGAGCACTTGTGCATCCCAAATGACCATCATGAAATTTGATACCAAATGAAATTTGATATAGAGAAATTGTCAAAGGATATGTTGAAGAGTTTCATGCTTCCTTGTCTTCAACCACCATATTGTAGAGACTTGGTGATGTAGAGATTGCTCAAGTTGTGAGTGATTTGCAATCTCATAGATCCAGATTCATCCAAGTACCTACAAGGGTTAGATAGCATGCAAGGGTACAAGTATATCCAAGACATATGATCATCATCATAAGAGAAATATCAAGGATTAGTCAAAGGCTCATGCCTTGCATGTATCCACATGGAGTTTCTACTCCAAGTTTGAAGCATCAATGATGTTCAATTCACCTCTCAAACGGCAAAATACTTTCTCATCAAACGGTTTGGTGAATATAGCTGCCAATAGCTTATCGGTACGAACATGCTTAAGATCAATATCTCCTTTAGCAACATGATCTCGAATGAAATGATGACGAACTTCAATATGCTTAGTTCGAGAATGTTGCACGGGATTATGAGCAATCTTAATAGCACTTTCATTGTCACAAAGCAATGGAACATGTTTCACATAGATCCCATAATCTTTAAGAATTTGGGCCATCCAAAGTAATTGAGCACAACATGAACTGGCAGCAATGTATTCCGCTTCGGCGGTGGATAAGTGTGGCACCCTGGCTCAGAGAAACCGGAACGCCCAGAGATCGAGGAAAGTCTTCTGGAATACGACACTACTTAGCATAAAACAAATCAGCTCTTTATTACAAGCTATATGGATACAGGGGATTACATCGACACGACGACACTACGCCTGCCACGGTTGCTCCATGCAAGCAGCAGAATAACGTAAAGCAGCGGAATAAGTCTAGCAGCAGAACAGCGACGACGGTGATGAACTCCACTCTGCAGGGACTCTGGCTGGAACGCTTATCCTAGCTCGCAAACAAGGAATCGACGGCAAACAAGCAATAAAATCCGGCATGGCCTACAAACTGGCATGACACGCCAGGTCAGTACATTGAATGTACTTGCAAGCTCACAGCAACCAAAGCAATCAAGACAAACAACAGCATGGCAATTACAGGTTAAGCAAGGATTAACATAATACCATCATATCAATCATAGCATGAACAAGATGAACATGATACAGCTAGAACAATACGATCATGGCATGAACATATGAACATGATGATACTAGCATGCAACATGATGACACTATCATGCACCAACTTACTCTGCTCGGGTTACCTAGTAACCAATCACATGCACATGCTTACCATCACGGACATCACACGCTCATCTCAGGATTCAATCAAGCTTGGTATTACAATACCATAGTAATCATTCATGACCACAAGGAGCTAGACCTTTACCCTTGATTCTCGCACAACATCACAAATAACCATCAACTCGGTATCCACGATACCACGGTGATCCTCTCGCGATCACATAAAGATCAACCAACTTCTCTCATCATCGACCCATGGTTGTTATTAAGCACATTATTATTATTACCATTGACCCATAGTGTGACCGATTACGAACTGGGCCCATATCCGTGGGCGCGGCTATCGATATATTTAATACTCACTCTGTAGAGGTTAGCACACTGTACCCACACTACGGAACCCATGGCCTTGCACTCCCATTCGGGTGGACCAATGGTGTTCCAACAAAACCGACCTACTGCCCATGACACTCTCCCGGCAACTCCGACCAACTCCCCTTTGGGCTAAGTCATGGGTGGCCCCGTGCCTACCAAAGGCATGGACTATCGTGGCAAAACATAAATGGTCCCAAACGGGGACAATGGATCCATAATCAACAACAGGCACACAAGGCTTATGCTGTCCTACCCGGCCATGGTAGCGCCCGCGCATAACCTTCCCTCGTTAGAGGCACTGGCGAGAGGCATGAGAATAGACCCAGTTAGTAGCCCCCCATAAGGCAAGTGAGGTTGCACTGGTCAGCTCGATATGATGGCACTATGACTCAGCCAATAGGTGTTCAAGTTTAATTAAAGTCCGGTTAAACTTGAATGCAAATGATGCTGAGTCATAGAAATAACATGATGCAACTATCATTCATGATATCAACATAAGCATGGGGGTACAACATAATCATCAAGCATATCAACAACAATAAAGCATATATAAGAATGAGCATGGCATACTGACTAGCATGAACATCACAAGTATAACACTACTCATAGCATAACATGACCACTAGCATCAATAATAAATACTAAGCAGGAACATATCAAACATACTACCAGGTAAGCATATAACCAGCTAGATGCAAAGCAGCATGCATATCAACGGCACCCGGTAACGGATGATAGTCATGCACCGGGGAGCACAACCAACACCAACAGGTACTACTACCAAGCATGACATATGAAAGTAATACTAGCAAGACAAATGGTAACCAGATGCATCGAAACATAGCACGAAAGTGAACACGGATTTAAAAGCATTACCGAAACAATAATAGCAGTTGTAGATAAACAAACAGACAATTATTAAATGTTCAAGTTGAAAGCCATGGCTACTGCATGGCCATCATGCAAGTGGGTGTTGTGGCTTGCCTGGGGTTGAAGAATACTCCGGGAAGAAGTGCCGAACGATCGCGGAAGGAATCGCCGTAAAGGTTTCTCTCCCGAAGGGGGCTGATTAGGGGCAAGGGAAATAAGGTCATTTACAGTATGTCAAAACATAATGAAAGTGACACCAACATAATGGACTCGACGATACGAAGACGTGGGCTTTGGATTCACCTTATTTGGAGTTACGAGCAAAAAGATACAAGGGGTTGAAGACCAAAGACTATTCTGTAAATAAAGTATTCACACACATGCCCTTGGCAGCTCGGCAAGTCGCGCACTCCAGCAAAATGAGCTTTCCCACGGGGAAAGCCTAATGCGCAGAATGCGCTTCCACTTATCCCGCGTGGCAGTGGAGCCTGGGCGCTTGGGTCTTTGACAGGCGGGTCCCACCCGATCTCTCTCTCTCCTCCTTCCTTCTCTTCTTCAACCTCCCAACGCCCGCGACAGAACAGAGGGGGTCGCCGGCGCCGGCGCTCGTCCGGGCACCACCGGCCATCCCTGGCGACGCTCTGGCCACCGGAGGACGCAGGGTGGCGAGGCGCACCCGCCTGGAGGGCCCGCGCTTGCCGACGAGCTCGGGAACAGGGAGAGGCCCGGCTGCGGCGGAGGATGGCTTCGGCCAATGATGGGAAGTACGGATGCAGGGCTCCAGCGACCGACGCGAGGGGCTGAGGAGATCCGCCAGAGTCCTAGGGCTCTACTGGGGGTAGAACGGGGAGGGGAGGAGGCTCGGGTCGGCCGAATTTAGAAGAAGCCGAGCGGCGGCCATGGCGGCAATGGGAGGTGAGGAGAGCTCCAGAGGCTCGATTGAGAGGTTGAGGAGGGGTAGTGGAGCGAGGCAAGGCTGTTGAGCAGCTTGGATGGGCTTGGGGCTTCCTTATATAGGCGAGGCGAGGGAGCACGGGCTCGGGTGCCGCCAAGGACGCGCTGGCCAGCTCCGGCGATGGCCGGATGCATCACGGGGAGGGCGAGGAACGCGACGAAGGGGGTCAGACGAGCGGCAGCGGTCACGGAGCAGGAAAGGTCAAGGAGAGGCAGCAAAACGCCATTAAAGCATGTCGGCTATAGCGCACCCGTGAGCGTGCGGCGACGAGCACCGACGGAGAAGCTTCTGAAGGGGGAGATGGCTCCAGAGGGAAGAGGACGACACGGGCGAGCTGAAGGACATGGCCGGACGTCGAGACGAGGAGGAAGGGGCGGCTACAGGGCACGCGGGCGGCCAGAGCGCGTTTAATGCACGCCAGGGCGGTGGTCACCGCGTGCACTAGTGCAAACAGTGCACTGTGGTTGGCTAATTAATGTCGAGTAGACAAGGGACGCAGAGGAGAATGCCAAGGAGGAAGAAACCACACATAGTGGCCAGGGAGGTGATCACAGGTAGCAATAAATCAAGTGACCAGCAAGCCGTTTGTTGCCTAGTGTGGTTCACATGCTTGGAGATCAAGGTTGAGTTTTGACTGGGGTTGATCATTGACTAAGGTGATTAGGATGGCAAGGTTTCAACTCATACAGAAGGGTTTAGCTAATACTTGTAGTGCAAAGTGCCATACTGACTAGAATAGCAAACCTTGAAGTAGCACTCAAGCACTAGTTTGGATTGAGCTGAAATTTGGCAAGGCCTAATGATTTGGGCATATGAGAGTTTCATAAAAAATTTCATGCCATTTGGCCAAGCCAAAATGGTACTTCCCTCATAAAGCACCTCTTTGGATAGAATCTTAGGAAAAATCCCGAGGGAAAATGGCTAGATGCAATGAGCCCAAATCTTCTGGAGATACGTTATATGGGCACGAGAAGGCTTAGGAAAATTTTCAGCCATAATGGAGATAGATAAAATACACTTGCTTCACTAACTGGAAATTTGGACAGAAACAAAGAATTGATCCTGGGCTCACATAGTTCAATGGAATGAGATGAAACTTGGAGGAGGGTTACGATATGAGCACATGAAGGAGTGTGCAAAATTTCAACTTATTTGGCTAACCCTAGCTAGTACTTCCTTCACAAAGGCTTCCCTCAGACAGGAACTTTGAAAAATCACCGAGGAAGGTTGGCTAGGCAAATGAAGTTGAATTTTGGCATGAAGCAATTATATGGACAACAAAAGGTGTCCAAAAAGATTGGAGTCAAATTAGCAAAGATAAATAGCACTTGCTTCACAAAGTGCCATTTAGGGCAGAATAGGAAAAGGATTATTTGAGAATTATTTTCAAACATGGCAAGGAAAAGTTTTGCCATATTTGCTGAATATATGATCCAAACAATTTATGAGAGTTGTTTGGAATTTTAGGTGTGACAGTAATATAGGTTGCTTCACAACCTATGGCAAATTGGGTTATTCCTTTAATGGAAAAAGGAATATTCCCACGGAAAAGAATATTGGAGTTGGTCCAAGATGGAAATGGAAAGGTCTAGGAAGGGTTTTGAGGATGACCAGCCACTCTGGAAAGAAAGAAGAGGTCATCTCCTTCAGTTTCCAGACCACATAACCACAGAAAAAGAAAACTCAAGCAAAAATCTCAGAAAATCAAAAGAAAAAGAAATGGCCAAAAATCAGGCTGTGACAAACCTTCCCCCCTTAAAGAAATATCGTCCTCGAGATTTGGTTGCTCAGGGAACAAGTATGAATATACTGACTTAAGGAAACCGTTTCCAACTCGGGTATCCTTTTTCCTTTATAGGTTGTTCCCCACTGGAGTTCATATGACGGCACTGCCCGGCTCTGGGGTGGTTTGCTTCACTGTCTCCACATCCTGAAAGAACTTACCTTACATGTTCATGCTTATACTGGCCCTAATTCTTTCCATATCTGCTGACTTAGCTGAGTGTGATAGATTATCATGACTGAAACATATGTCTGCCTCACAAGTCCAAGAGTGATTTCCGATGGATGTGTCATCTAGCACTGACAACCTTTCATGAAGTTGTGAATAGATTTTCCTGATGGACACCCAATCTCTTTACTCCTTGCATTGGGTTTCTCAACTAACTGTAAATCCTTCGGGTTCAAAACAGTGTTGTGGATCATAACTGCTCTTCTGACTGATACTGATTTCTCACGGAGTTTCTAAATCATCTTGACTGACTCCACTGTCTTGACTATCAGATTTGTGCCAAATATTTGACTGTCTCTCGTCGTGGCCAGCATAAAGGGGTACGGTCTCATATGATAGTATCCGCAAACTTGACTGTATGTGGTTCTGGCAGAAGAATTTTGTTCATGACGGGATATCCTTTGATGATTCACACAAGTGAGGGCACATGCTTCAAGACTGTTATTCATCATCCTGATTATTCATTCTGTCGGCATTTCCATGGGGTAGTAGGCTGTGCGTTGCTTTACCATGGATGCTGGAGTCAGACTGTTTAATGGCCCCTAGGTCTGACTTGACAGACTCAAATATTCGGTATTGACAAATCTGAGCACATATTGTTGACTGAGCGGGTGGTCTGGGTATGGAGCCCTTACCAAAATTGAGCAGATCCCTTAGGTGGATATTCATGGTGATCGATGCTGACTCAGAATGTCCGGGGTAACTGCACCATGTGGGTCATGCAACAATTTTTTATACCTGCATTGTCGGTCTTGCTTCTTCATTATTGTTCTCTTTGTCTGGATCCTTTGCTGAAAGAGCTTGGTCATATTACTTTCTTGTGTCGGGTGCAATATTCCGACAGGCGTACTTTTATCCTCATCTCCTGACAGGGTAACATCGTTTAAATGGCAGGTTCATCGCCTTTCAAGTTTTAACCGTAGGAAATGATCATCTGAACCCTTGCAGGAAATCGGCAAATAAATCAGTAGCCACCAGAACGGTCTTTACAACTCAGGTCTGGGACATTACTGAAGTAACTCAACCACGGCTCAAGACGGCCGAAAAGTAGCTCAGAGCATGAGACCGTGTTGATAAGAAGAAAGTGATAGTTCCCTAAGACTGCTGAAAAGCAGCTCAGAACATAGGGCCACTGTCACAAAAAGAAACTCAACAGCTGCACGAGCCGGCCGGAAAGCACCTCAGAACTCGTGGCACTGGTTGAATTGAGAGAAATAAAGTCGGCATCCACCCCGGACGGCCAAAAACAGCTCAGAACACAGGCGTGGTGCCGTCAGCGGAGAAAATTTGGCAAGGGCTCATCAAGATCATATACCAGGTTCACAGGTACTTGTATAGAGCTCACTCTTGTCGTCAATCTTCATAGTCCTTTGTCACACTGAGGTGTATATCTAGCTTCCTTCACATATATATGAGAATCTGATTCCCGAGGCAGACTTGTTTTCTGACTGATTCTTGCTTCTGACCAACTATTGCGGATCTGATTCTTGCACTGCCATCTGCTGTCAATTCACAATGTACTATCTTGCACCAATGCCGTACTAAGGACGATTAGATGGATTATGCTGGAAACCATCGAGAGTATCTTGCTGAGGAAGACTGGGTATTGTGCTTCAGAAGCTTCCCCCCTTAAAGACTTGCTGGGGAAGGACTCGATTCCTTATGCCGGAAGCTTTTGCGGTTGCTTACTGAAGAAGACATTGTTTCTTGCATGGGAGGGTATCCATATATCATACTGAGGAAGATAGAGGAATCTTGAAGTGGAAGCTTCTTTGATAGCTTGCGAGGGAAGACTGGGCTGCCTACACGAGAAGCTTCTCATTGTGATATGTGGACCGATTACCACACATACATACCATCTTAATATTTCTTGCTGTGGATTACTTATATGAAAAGGAGTTTGCTAAACTATCATACTTTCTGAGTATTGAATACATGGCACATTCTCGCTTGCTTCCAGGTATATCGTGTTTCAAAATCATCCTTAACGAAGAATCAAACCTTGCATCAGAACCATGCCTTTGACTCATAATATACTGTCGATAGTGCACACCATATATCTTCTTGCTGATTTGATCAGTACAGCTATGATGATTGCACACTGATGCAAACTCTGATTATCAGCATCACAATCAGATATTTCTCATTTCACTGCAGTCGGCTGAGAATTCCATTCTGTTCAGCTGAGTTTCCAAATACTTGAGTTCCTTGCTGATTCTTCGGGTCTAGTGTTGGTTGACGAGCAACTTTAATAGGGGGAGATATGTAACACCGAAGGCCCAAAGAAAGAAGCAAAATAAATGTCGAAAACAAAAGCACACAAGCATACAAATAATATAAATAATATAATAATCAAGCAACATCACATATTACTGCTACTCACAACAATAATATGCATGCACACCTAAGCACACAAATCTTGCGAAAACTCTGGTATTACGGTCTATTATGCTGTGGAGGTGTGCACGGAAGTGAATCTGCGTGTGGAAAGAGTTGGTGTAACCAAGGCTACACCAAGCGTTGGCTGAACACTGGTTGCATCTGGATGAAAAAACAGGTGAGGACGGACTTGGTGATCATGTAGCGGGACACAAGGGTCACGACCGCATCATCATCAAGCGTACGGAAGGGAACCATACACGTCCAAAGAATTGGATGACAGGGCAAGATAGCGGTGGAAAGTTGGGCTTGCTGGCATTGCCCTTTTCTGATGACAAAGATCAGTAAGGTTGCCAAAATGGCGAGATGGATAGCATGATTCGGGATAGAGGAAAGTATACCACTGAAACGATATGAGTGGATGGCTGAAAAGATATCGACGCGATATCCGAGCATAAATCCTACAAATGGTGTCTGGAACACTCGGTACCAGGGCATCACTCTGCTGGGACAGAGATGACCCAAACACCGAAAAACAGGTATGCAAAGAGAAAGGGTACAGGTAGCGGATCAAAACCGATACCACCTACACACGCAAGATTACTATCAGGACCAGATACTAATCTATATGCATGCTATGCATCAAACAAATGCAGCAATCAAGTGCAACAAACCAACTCGGCTCTATACTACTGCTTTCTAACGCATGAGCAGGCTAGGGCGTCCTACAGCCAGACCTGCTCTAATATCAAGCCTGTGGCACCCCGGCTCAGAGAAACTGGAATGCCCCGTATTCCAGCCCAGAGATCGAGGAGAAGTCTTCTGGAATACGGCACTGCTTAGCATAGAACAAAGCAACTCTTTATTACAAGCTATTTGGATACAAGAGATTACATCGGCACGGTGACACTACGCCTACCATGGTTGCTCCATGCAAGCAACAGAACAACGCGAAGCAGCGGAATAGGTCTAGCAGCGGAACAACGACGACGGTGATGAACTCCACTCCGCAGGGACTCTGGCTGGAACGCTTATCCTAGCTCGCAAACAAGGAATCCATGGCAAACAAGCAATCAAATCCGGCATGACTTGCAAATTGGCATGACACGCCAGGTCAGTACATTGAATGTACTTGCAAGCTCACAGCAACCAAAGAAATCAAGACAAACTACAGCATGGCAATTACAAGTTAATCAAGGATTAACATAATACCATCATATCAATCATAGCATGAACAAGATGAACATGATACAGCTAGAACAATACGATCATGGCATGAACATATGAACATGATGATACTAGCATGCAACATGATGACACTATCATGCACCAACTTACTCTGCTCGGGTTACCTAGTAACCAATCACATGCACAAGCTTACCATCACGGACATCACACGATCATCTCAGGATCCAATCAAGCTTGGTATTACAATACCGTAGTAATCATTCATGACCACAAGGAGCTTGACCTTTACCCTTGATTCTCGCACAAAATCACAAATAACCATCAACTCGGTATCCACGATACCACGGTGATCCTCTCGCGATCACATAAAGATCAACCAACTTCTCTCATCATCGAACCAGTGTTGTTATTAAGCACATTATTATTATTACGGTTGACCCATAGTGTGACGGATTACGAACTGGGCCCATATCCGCGGGCACGGCTATCGATAGATTTAATACACACTCTGGAGAGGTTCGCGCACTGTACCCACACTACGGAACCCATGGCCTCGCACTCCCATTCCGGTGGACCAACGACGTTCCGACAAAACCGATCTACTGCCCATGACACTCTCCCGGCCACTTCGACCAACTCCCCTTTGGGCTAAGTCATGGGTGGCCCCGTGCCTACCAAAGGCATCAACGGCCATCGTCGTGGCAAAACATAAACGGTCCCAAACGGGGACAATGGATCCATACACAAAAATGGGCACACAAGGCTTATTCCATCCTACCCGGCCAAGGTAGCGCCCGCGCATAACCTTCCCTCGTTAGAGGCACCGGCAAGAGGCATGAGAATAGACCCAGTTAGGAGCCCCCCATAAGGCAAGTGTGGTTGCACTGGTCAGCTTGATACGATGGCACTATGACTCAGCCAACAAGTGTTCAAGTTTGATTAAAGTCCGGTTAAACTTGAATGCAAATGATGTTGAGTCATAAAAATAACATGATGCAACTATCATGCATGATATCAACATAAGCATGGGGGTACAACATAATCATCAAGCATATCAACAACAATAAAGCATATATCAGAATGAGCATGGCATACTGACTAGCATGAACATCACAAGTATAACACTACTCATAGCATAACATGACCACTAGCATCAATAATAAATACTAAGCAAGAACATATCAAACATACTACCAGGTAAGCATATAACCAGCTAGATGCAAAGCAGCATGCATATCAACGGCACTCGGTAAGAGACGATAGTCATGCACCGGGGAGCACAACTAACACCAACAGGTACTACTACCAAGCATGACATATGAAAGTAATACTAGCAAGACAAATGATAACTAGGTGCATCGAAACATAGCACGAAAGTGAACATAGATTTAAAAGCATTACCGAAACAACAATAGCAGTTGCAGATAAATAAAAAGACAGTTATTAAATGTCCAAGTTGAAAGCATGGCTACTGCATGGCCATCATGCAAGTGGGTGTTGTGGCTTGCCTTGGGATGAAGAATACTCCGGGAAAAAGTGCGGAACGATCGCGGAAGGAATCGCTGGAAAGGTTTCTCCCCCGAAGAGGGCTGATTAGGGGAAAGGGCAATGATGTCATTTCTAGTATGTCAAAACATAATGAAAGTGACACCAACAGAACGGGCTCGACGATACGAAGACGTGGGCTTTGGATTCACCTTATTTGGAGTTACGAGCAAAAAGATACAAGGGGTTGAAGACTAGGGACTATTATGTAAATAAAGTATTCACAGACAGGCCCCTGGCAGCTCGGCGAGTGATGCACTCCAGCAAAATGCGCTTTCCCAGGGGAAAGCATAAAGCGCATAATGCGCTTCCACTTATCCCGTGTGGCAGTGGGGCCTGGGCGCTTGGGTCTTTGACAGGCGGGTCCCACCCGATCTCTCTCTCCTTCTTCCTTCTCTTCTTCAACCTCCCAACGCCCGCGACAGAACAGACGGGGTCGCCGGCGCCAACGCTCGTCCAGGCACCACCGGCCATCCCATTCGACACTCTGGCCACCTGATAGGGGGGACCCGATGAACGAGTTCACGCCCGAGGGTGGCCCGATCTTCACGTCGTAGGATCGAATCGGGAGGGATAACTAGCTGCAAGCAGCTGGGATAACTAGCTTTATACCTGCCAAGGTTGGATGCAACCTGTACGTTGGGGATGGCTGACCGAAGCTACAAGAACTCCAACCCGCTGTCCGAACAATCACAGAACCACAAACCGGGACTAATCCACACAAAACGGCCGGAACCGTAGAGCACGAACTAGGGGGAACCAGAGGCTCCTTCTTGCAAATCCGAATGAACTCACAAGAGCAAAGGTAGCAAGATCTCTCGGATCTCTCTAGCAGTCTTGCTGCATAAGCTTGTAGCTGAATGGTTTGACAAAAAGGTTCTTTAGAGGAAGGGGTTAGATGGGGTTTTATAGCAGGGACAACCCCCCTTGGCTAGGTGTGAAAATGGTTTCGAAAGTAAGCAGGTTTGCATGGCTTCCTTGGGTGAATAAGCAGTCAACTTTGGGAGTAGTTGCAGAGCTCCTCGGAAATTCGCGAAGTCTTGACAGCCTGGAAACCTTCCACGAGAATGACTAGTACTTTTGACTGACAACTCCAAATGATGTGAGGTTTTTTGCATTGAAAGATAATTTGATTTAGCTTTTGTTGATGTACCCCTATGGCCCCGTCTCTCCACCATATGGGTGTGCCACCACGAAACATCAGAGGTAAAAACTGACAGCATCAGCTTCACTAGAAACTTGTTTTCTTCAAACTCGTTCCTCCAGACCGGTTGCTTCAAGAGCTCATAGGTTGTTGGATTTCTACCATGTGATACCTAAGTTCAACCAACAACAATGGAGATGAAAGTGCAGCCATGTATTCAAGATTATAGTATTAACTTAAGTTAGCGTTCACCTGGGCATGTGTTTGCTTGATTCGGCTTAATAATTCTTTCCAACTAAATTTTGCACATTTCTGAAATGTCATGTATGATGTACCCATGTACTCATCACCACCGGAGGACGCAGAGTCGCGAGGCGCACCCGCCTGGAGGGCCCGTGCTTGCCGACGAGCTCCGGAACAGGGAGAGGCCCGGCTGCGGCGGAGGATGGCTTCGGCCAATGATGGGTAGTACGGAAGCAGGGCTCCAGCGATCGAGGCGAGGGGCTGAGGAGATCCGCTAGAGTCCAAGGGCTCTACTGGGGGTGGAACAGGGAGGGGAGGAAGCTCGGGTTGGCCGAATTTAGAAGAAGCCGAGCGGCGGCCATGGCGGCAATGGGAGACGAGGAGAGCTCCAAAGGCTCGATGGAGAGGTTGGGGAGGGGTAGTGGAGCGAGGCGAGGCTGGTGAGGAGCTTGGATGGGCTTGGGGCTTCCTTATATAGGCAGGGCGAGGGAGCACGGGCTCGGGTGCCGCCAAGGATGTGCTGGCCAGCTCCGACGATGGCCGGATGCATCATGGGGACGGCGAGTAACGCGACGAAGGGGATCATACGAGCGACAACGGTCACGGAGCAGAAAAGGTCGAGGGGAGAGGCAGCCAAACGCCATTAAAGCATGTCGGCTACAGCGCACCCGTGGGCCCACGGCGACGAGCGCTGACAGAGAAGCTTCCGGAGGGGGAGATGGCTCCAGAGGGAAGAGGATGACACGGGCGAGTTGAAGGACATGGCCGGTCGTCGAGATGAGGAGGAAGGGGTGGTTACAAGGCACGCGGGCGGCCACAACATGTTTAATGCACGCCAGGGCGGTGGTCACCGCGTGCACTGGTGCACATAGTGCACTGTGGTCGGCTTATTAATGTCGAGTGGACAAGGGATGCAGAGGAGAATGCCAAGGAGGAAGAAACCACACATTGTGGCCAGGGAGGTGATCACAGGTAGCAAGAAAACAAGTGACCAGCAAGCTGTTTGTTGCCTAGTGTGGTTCACATGCTTGGAGATCGAGGTTGAGTTTTGACTGGGGTTGATCATTCACTAAGGTGATTAGGATGGCAAGGTTTCAGCTCATACAGAAGGGTTTAGCTAGTACTTGTAGTGCAAAGTGCCATGCTGACCAGAATAGCAAACCGTGAAGTAGCACTCACACACTAGCTTGGATTGAGCTGAAATTTGGCAAGGCCTAATTATTTGGGCATATGAGAGTTCCATAAAAATTTCATGCCATTTGGCCAAGCCAAATTGGTACTTCCCTCATAAAGCACCTCTCCAGACAAAATCTTAGGAAAAATCCTAAGGGAAAATGGCTAGATGCAATGAGCCCAAATCTTCTGGAGATAGGTTATATGGGCAGGAGAAGGCTTAGGAAAATTTTGAGCCATAATGGAGCAAGATAAAATACACTTGCTTCACTAACTAGAAATTTGGATAGAAACAAAGAATTGATCCTGGGCTCACATAGTTCAATGGAATGAGATGAAACTTGGAGGAGGGTTACGATATGAGCACATGAAGGAGTGTGCAAATTTTCAACTTATTTGGCTAACCCTAGGTAGTACTTCCTTCACAAAGGCTTCCCTCAGACAGGAACTTTGAAATCACTTAGGAAGGTTGGCTAGGAAAATGAAGTTGAATTTTGGCATGAAGCAATTATATGGACAGAAAAAGGTGTCCAAAAAGTTTGGAGTCAAATTAGCAAAGATAAATAGCACTTGCTTCACAAAGTGCCATTTAGCCTCTCTGCTCCCCTAGCCTCTCCGCTCCCCCGCCGGCGGCCGCTCCGGCCCTGACGTCCACCTCCTAGCCCCCACCGGTGGCCACTCCGGCCCCGGCGTACACTCTCCCCTCGTCCTCGCCGGCGGCCTCCCTGGCTCCGATGCTCTCCCATCCCCATGGCGGCCGGTTCGCGCAGCCTGCCGTCGGTCTCCTCCACCTACCCGCGGGAGAGGCCCGTGGTGTCGGGGTTGGGGCTCTCGGCCTCGCCCGGTTCGGCGCGCTCCTCGTCTGCTGGCACGGCGGCCGCGACTGATGTGGCGGTCCCGGAGCAAGGCTGGAACAGGCCAGGGCCATCCCGCAAGGCCATGCGGAGGCGCCGCCGTGCTTTGCGACGCCAGCAGGGTGCTGGCGGCCAGATCCGGGCGGACTCCCCCACTTCCTCGGAGAGAAGACAGATCCCGCCGGACCTCTACGGGCTCTGCTTCAGATGCTTTCAAGATGGGCACAGGAGACAAGACTGCAAGAACGATCCCCTCGGAGAGAAGACAAGACAAGACTGCAAGAACAATCCCGCCGGGCACGTCTCCTCGCAGTGCACCCTGCCACGCAGCCCTATGTCAGAGGAGGAGCTCCGGCGAGCGGTGATTGCCAAGGTTGCCAGGCGGTAGCCGGCACCGAGGCGGTCACCACCTTTGGGAGAGAGGCTGTTGGAGCCTAGGCAGAGCGCACCGCTGGCGCGCATCTCGCCAGTCGCACCCAGCTTTCACCCTGAGGTAGCCGGTGCTACCTTCTTGGAGGCACCAGCGGAGGTGTGCATCGTGCAGTGCTCGGCGGGCATGGAAGATCTGAAGCAGAGGCTCCAGTTGGCGGTGGTGGCGTATGTGAGTGGCTCCAGGCCGGCCACATCCTATGTGGTGGCAGCGGAAGCGATCTCGGCACAGCTGGGCATTCCAAGGCACAAGTTTTCCGTCCATAAATTTCACCCGGAGGACTTTCTGGTGGTGTTTGCGGCGCGCGAATTCAGGAACAGGGCGCTGACGGTGCCGTTCGTGGAGCATCAGGGCATCAAGATCTTCATCAGGCCATGGCTTCGGCAGGCGCAGCAACATCCAGGCTCATGCGCATCCAAGTGGACCTCATGATTGAAGGGATCCCCTCGCATGCCTGGTCTTGGGACACGGCGGCGGAGCTTCTTGGCAGTTCTTGCCTCATCGACGAGCTTGTGCTAGAAACGGAGAGCAGGGAGGATCTCTCGTTATTCAAGCTGCGTGCCTGGTGCGTAGATCCCGACGAGGTGCCTGTTTTTCGGCGCTTGTGGGTGCCGGAGCCGCCGGAGTTGGTTCTGGACCCCGCGGCGCGTCGTAGCAGGCATCGACAGCTACTGGAGTACCCTGCGTTCATCCATATTGGCAGGCTGCGGGATTTCAACTCGCCGGACAACTGGAGGAGAGCAGGATCAGATGGAGACAGCAGGCAGAGCGGGCTGCCGGACAGTGCGAACGGATCATTCTCGGGCGGCGAGTGGACGGTGAAGCCGTGGTCGCATGGAGTCTGCGATGACCGTGGTGCTGGCTGGAGAGGCCAGGGGCCGGCGACGGGCAGAGGCGCAAGACGCGGATCCTACAGGCAGGCGCTGGTAGGTAGGCTGGGGCCCTCTGACTGGAAGATTCCGGCCATGACGTCGGAGGTGCCAGTGGGGCAGCTTTTCCCACGCAATGGCCCGGTGAGTAGACCGGTGGCGCGACCAGGTCCAAGAGATTCAAACGACGCACCAAACCCGGGGGCTACGCTGGTGGGACTAACCCCACAGGTGGCCACTGTTGTGGTGCCAGCAGTTGGGCTGGTCACGCCGAGTCTTGGGATTACCACGGGTGAGAAGAGACAAACCTCGCAAGTGGAGGCTTCGGAGCATGTGGTCACCCAGCTGGCACCGGTTCGTGGTGCTGGCCCCGAGGCGGACAAAGTGCTGGTTGGTGCTCAGGATATGGGTGCAGAGCCACAGGAGTTGGAACAGTTGGCGCGGATCGAGACAGGAGAGGGCCGGGATCTGGTGCGGTCACCGCAGTGCTCAGGCAGAGAGACCGATGTGGTGTTGGGGGATTCCAGGGCGCATTTGATCCGGCAGGAGGCTGATCAGGTTGCGCAGGCTAGGGACACCGAGGGAGGCACGTGGGCAGCTGGCTAGGACCCAGTGTCGGATGTGATTGCCTCTGACTCCCGGCCTGAGGCTATGGTGGGGCCGGCGATGGAGTCCGTATCCTCCTCAGATGCCAAGTAGGTGGGGGCCGTGGCATCCGGTCAAGAGATTGTTTTGGCATCTCCGGGGCGGGACCCAGTCTGCATGCAGCTGGTGGGGGCGCTTGACATGACAACGTCAGAAGCCATGCAAAGGGAGGAGGCGGGCCTTTCGGACAAAGAGCAAGTTGCATTGGGTAATATCAAATCCTTCTGCTCCGGCCTGCTGAAAAAATTGGCGCCACCACTTCTGAAGGAGATCAAGTCCATGATAGGTGTGCATTCTGGACAAGACCCGTTCACACCGAGGCGCAACATACGGTCCGTTGGAGCAAGCAACCGTACCAAGTCTAGGGCTTCGGCGGCAGAAACTGTTCTGCTCAAAGCTCTGGGCATCACGGAGGACGACCTCGCCGTTTCGGATGGAGCGTTGGAGCAGCTGCGGGTCATCTTTGACTCGCCGCTATGCGAGCCTCAGCTCAAGGCGATAGCGGCCATCTTCGGGAATACGGTGCCGGTTAACCTTACCGGTACTATGGAGAGTGTGATGGTCACATAGAGTGGTCGGGCGGGTACGAACATTGGAGCACCCCTGCTTCCAAATGTCGTACACATCTATGGAGATGGTTTGCTGGAATGTGAGAGGGCTCAACAGTCCAGCAAAGAAGGATGCGCTTAGGGAGCTAGCTGACTCGATGAAAGTAGCTATATGGTGTATTTTAGAGACTAAGCTCGTGCATGTAGACACATACATTATCATGCGGTGCTTAGGGCCGGCTTATGATGGTTTTGCGTATCTTCCTTCGTCTGATACTCGTGGGGGCATTTTTATTGCATGGGACTCCTCGCAGGTGTTAATATCTAACACGGTGCTGGATTCTAACTTCATCACGGGCTACGTTTCCCCTAGGGAGGGACAACCTTGGTGGCTGTCGGTCGTGTATGGACCGCAGGAGGATGCGCAAAAGATTACCATGATGGAGGAGCTGACAGCTAGACGAGGTCTCTGCCCGGGGCCGTGGATGGCAGTGGGCGATTTCAACATGATCCTGAATGCATTGGACAAAAACAACTCTCTCTTGGACAGGAGAATGATGGGCCATTTCAAGAGGTTTGTTGATGACAATGCTCTCAAGGAGCTGTTCCTACATGGCAGGCGGTTCACGTGGAGCAACGAGAGAGAAAACCCCACCATGACCAAGATCGACCGGGCCCTGGTGTCGGTGGACTGGGAGCTCGCGTACCCGGAGTGTTTGTTGCAGGCCCTCTCCACCAACACGTCTGATCACTGTCCCCTATTTCTATCGATGGAAGACCAGCTACAACCGAGGAAAAGATTCAGATTTGAGTTGTTTTGGGTGAAGCTGGACGGATTCTTGGATGCAGTGCGAGAAGGATGGACTTGTGAGGAGAGCATCACGGACCCTTTTGTTCGGTTGGACGTGCTGCTTAGGAATTGTGCGAAGCACCTAACAGCTTGGGGGCAGCGGAAAGTCAGGAACATTAAGATCCAGATTGCGACCGCGAATATGGTAATCTTACGCCTGGATTGCGCTCAAGAGAGGCGTTCGCTGTCGGATGGTCAACGATGGTTGCGACGAGCTCTGAAGCTTTTGGTGTTGGGGTTGGCCTCACTGGAAAGAACTATAGCAAGGCAGCGATCCCGTCTACGATGGTTGCAGGAGGGCGACGCCAATACCAAGTTATTCCACTTGGTGGCGAATGGGAGGAAAGCAAAAAACTTCATACCCGCGATCTCAGTGGATGGACGCACTATAACAGACCAGGCTGGGAAGGAGGAGGCGTTCTTCGAAGCTTATAGCGAGTTGCTTGGCACATGTGCGCCTCGCGAGCACACGCTGGATTTGGAGTTCTTGGGGATCGAGCAAGTAGATCTGGCTGACCAAGACATGGTATTTCAAGAGGAGGAAATTTGGAATGTGGTGAAGGACATGCCCTCGAATCCTGCACCGGGGCCGGATGGTTTTATTGGGATTTTCTTCCAGAAAGCATGGACGATCGTCAAGCGGGATGTAATTGCTGCTATGCATAAGATCTTTATCAACAATGGGCGTGGATTTGGGAGGCTCAACCAGGCGCTGATCACTCTGATCCCAAAAAAACCGGATGCTTACCAGATCAATGAGTTTAAGCCAATCTGTTTGCTTCATAGCATCCCGAAGATGGCTTCGAAGCTATTGGCAACGCGGTTGCGGCCTCGTATGAGTGAGTTGGTCCACGTGAACCAATCGGCCTTCAGCAAGGGAAGGAATATTCACGATAACTTTTTGCTTGTGAGATAGCTGGCAAGGAAGCTTGTCGGTGTACAAAAGTAGGGGTTCTCATTTTGACCCCTTTACTTGTGCACGGGCAGTCAGAGCCACGTGCCACGGCCACACCTAGCAGGGCAGAGAAGGGAAGCCGGAGAGAAGCCGAAGCACAAGATAACCAAGGCAACGCCAAGACCAGGAACACAAAGAGCAAGAGGGCGAGGTGCCCCCTCGGCAAGAGCCTTGCTGGGGCAACTTGCCCAACGCCTGCAGAGTGAGCCACCCTTGAGCCCAAGGTTTCCAAACGCCGTCAACAACTACATTGGAACCAAGGCTCGGGAGGCACCTCCGTGGTCTTTTCCCGTCCCGTAATACACTCCAGGACGATACCGCTCCACCATAGCTAGTTCGAGAGCTCAAGAACACTCTGAAATACACACCAAAGCAGGACTAGGGTATTACGCATCCTCGCGGCCCGAACCTGGGTAAACGATCCTTGTGCTGGCTCCTAAACCTGCTCTTCTCATGACCCCGCGCCCGCCAACCGTAGAAGGGATTCCAGTGATCCCATAGGTGTCGTTTTTCCCCGACATCTTTGGTGCACCAGGTAGGGGGCGCAGTTGTGAGAATCTGATCTAGCAGTTAGCCTAGCAGTTCTTCATCGCCATGGCTCCCAAGAAGAAGACGATCACGGCGACCGGCTCGTCGGGAGCTGAACGGCCCGTGCCAGTGTGGACGAGCAGCGGGCCGGTCACGGACAGAACCCGAGCCGCAGCCCGCGAGCACCAGCATCGCTCTGGAAGTCAGAGCCTGGCGAGAGGCGTCGTTCGTGCGCCAGACGGCAGGCCGCGCATCGCCAAATCCAAAGACGGGGCTGGGTCCCCCGCAGGCAGTGCGGGGCCCTCCAGGGGTGTCGCTGTGCCCCCTACGGGCGGCGCGGCGACCTCCAGGACGCCCACGCCGGCGCCCGCAGCGCGCTCCTCCCAGGGTGTGTGCGATGAGCAGCGCCACCACGCTGGAGACCCCGGACGCCGCCGTGGGAAGAGTCCTGTGCATCATCTACGGGACGAAGGAGGCTAGCATGCCCGCCGAAGTGCTGGCGAAAATGGCACGCAGCCGCTGGACCGTGATAGAGCTCCTTCTAACATGGTTAGAAGTCGAAGGGCGCCACGGTCCACGCAGCTCTCGCCGCCACCCACGCCAGCGGGAGCTTTGGCGCGCGTGCAGCTACTCCTCGACTTCCCTCCTGCTGCGAAAAAGCTCGATGAGTGGAGGGCCACCATCCGGAGCCTTGTAGGTGTCGCCAACCAAGACGAGCCACGGCCAGCGGGGCCCTCAGGCCGGCGCTCCGTCGAACCACCGCATGCCAGCGGTGGAAGGGCCGGAGGTGCTGCGGCCATAGTGCACTCTCCTCCTCCTTGCCAGCCACCGCGGGTGTTGGTCCGTCGTGACGACGCTTGTGATAATATTTCCGTAGCGTCGTCCGACCCACGGACCCACCGCGACCAGCGCCAAGTCCTTCGGGAGCGAGCCCATGAGACGCTTGAACCACCATCGAGCGCCGGCCTGATACACGCCACCAGTCAGACAGGCGGGCGGGGCCCGCTATGGACCACCCAGCACCGGGAGGATCCGGCGGCCTACCTTACGAAGTGGGTTGACCGACCTTTACCCGTGAGCTGCAGTAGTTCCAGTGGCCGTCCCACCGTACGTTCAAGCCCGACGTCGGCGAGAAGTACAACGGCAAGACCCACCCGTCGGAGTTCCTCAGCATCTACACCATCGCGATGCAAGCCACTGGGGCTCGCGATGACAAGGAGCTTGCCAATTACTTCCCGTTGGCCCTAAAACCCAATGTCATGTCTTGGTTGATGCACTTGCCGGCGGATTCCATTTCTTCTTGGTCTAATCTGTGTCATGAGTTCGTTGGTGCCTTCACCGGAGGCCACCAAGATCATGGCCAGGCGAGTGATTTGCATATCATTCCCCGGAAGGAAGGTGAAAACCTGCACAAGTACATACAGAGGTTCAGCCGGGTGCAATACAACATCCCAGATGTTCATCCTGCCGCCGTGATCAGCGCGTTCCATCAGAATGTGTGCAACCGCAAGATGCGTGAAGAGCTGGCGATGAACAGGGTCAAGGATGTGGCCAAACTTTATGTTCTGGCCGACAGATGCGCCCGGGCCGAAGAGGGAAGGAAGTACCCCGGCGAGGACGCAGGCGCGGAAACCTACTCTACAGACGAAGACACCGCCGTCCCAACAAAGAAGGGTCGGCGCCGCAACAGGAAACACAAGGATAAGACCATGCTTGCCGTCGAGGGATCCGAGGACGCCGGCGCTGCCAAGAAGGCCAAGGCAGACGACCCCGGCAAGGAAATAGCCGGGTGCACCGCTTGCCGGGCCTTGGCGGCTGCCGACAAGCCAGGAGGCTCCAACAAGCAATACTACAAGATCCACCGCACCAAGGGCCACGACCTCCAGAACTGCCTGCAAGTCGAGCTGCTTGCTGAGAAGCAAAAAACTGAGTATGAGAAGCGGGACAAGGAGAAGGGCCAGGATGGTGCCGAGGGATCCGGCAAGAAGTGTGGCGGCCAAGGAGGTCGCCACAGCAAGGATAACCAGCAAGAGAGGCCCGCTCGGGGCCACGACAAGAAGCAAGAAGATGATGATCATGACGAGGACGACGAGTCTGGCAAGCAAGAGTTTCAGAAGGCTACGAAGGCCATGCGCATCGATGGTGGTGCCTCGCTGCACACTTCTTACCGCCAGCTCAAGCAGTGGGCGCGTGAGATCACAGCGGTGGAGCCATCGTTCGACGCTCAGAAGCCGCTGAAGTGGTCCAGCACGCCCATCATTTTTGATGCCGGGGATCACCCTGATCGCACAAACTGCGGTCGGGTGTTTGCCATTGTTGGTTTCACCGACGATACGCAACCTCAAGGTGAACAAGATGCTGGTTGACGGCGGGGCCGGTCTGAACTTGATCTCACCCGTAGTGCTCAAAAGGCTGCAAATTCCTGACGGAGACCTCGAGGAGACGGGCACGTTTCAAGGGGTCAACCCGGGAAGGAGCCAGCCGAAGGGGAAGGTCACGCTGCATGTGACATTTGGAGGCGAGTTGAACTACAGGATGAAGAGGATTGTCTTCGATGTAGCCGAGATCCCTTTGCCCTACGATGGGATCCTCGGCCACCCGGCACTAGCAAAGTTTATGGCGCCGTCGCATTACGCCTACAACACGCTAAAGATGCCTGGGCCGATGACCATCATCACCGTTCCCTGCGACAAGAAGGATGCGTTGATCTGCGCCGACCTACTCTACCGGGAAGCGGTTGTAGCAGCTGCCGCCAAGGCACTTGCTCATGCCACTGAAGCCCCGGGAGGGAAGAAGAAGACCGGCAAGACCTCTCGCACCCACTCCGACAAGCGCACCTCTTCGAAGTGTTGTGCTACCGTTGAGGACGTGCCAGAGAGCTCCACCGGCAAGAGCAAGAAATAAGAGCTGCGCCGCTAGAGACCAAGAAGGTGTCCGACAAGGAGGGTGGCACGGGAGGGGCTTTCACCATAAGCTCCACCCTTGACAGCAAATAGGAAAGCACGCTCGTCACTTTCCTGCGGGCGAATGTCGATGTGTTTGCATGGCAAGCATCCGACATCCCCGGCGTTCCCAGGGAAGTGATTGAGCACCATCTTTCTGTCTGCCCCCATGCGCGACCCGTTAAGCAGAAGGTCAGGAAGCAAGCTTTGGAACGGCAGGAGTTCATCACAGAGGAGATCAGGAAGTTGGAAGCAGCAGGCTTGGTGAGGGGAGTGCTCCATCCGACGTGGTTGGCCAATCCGTTGGTGGTGCGCAAGGCAAACGGGAAGTGGAGTCTGTGTATTGACTACACAGATATCACTAAGGCTTGTCCTAAGGACCACTTCCCGTTGCCGCGCATCAACCAGATTGTTGACTCCACGGCCGGGATTGATCTGTTATCATTCCTCGACACCTACTCGGGCTACCACCAGATCTTCATGACAAGAGAAGACGAAGAGAAGACATCATTCATCACCCCATGTGGTACGTATTGCTTTTTACGGATGCCTTTCGGGTTGACGAGTGCTGGCTCGATGTTCGCGAGGGCGGTCCAAATTGGTTTTGAGCCCCAGCTACATAGAAATATGGAAGCTTACATGGATGACATAGTGGTCAAAACCAAGGACAAGGCAACTCTTGTACAAGACTTAGAAGAGACGTTTGCCAACCTGCGCAAGATCAACCTCAAGCTGAACCCTGAGAAGTGTGTCTTCGGTGTTCCGTCCGTCAAACTTCTCGGGTTCTTTGTGTCGCAGCGTGGGATCGAGGCAAACCCAGACAAGATCAAGGCTATCGAGCAGATTGAGGCGCCCAAGCGGATCAAGGATGTGCGTTGGCTCACTGGCTGCATTGCCGCCATGAGCCGATTGATCTCCAAGTCTGCCGAGCGTGCCCTTCCCTTTTTCAAAATTTTGAAAAAGGCGGGCCCCATGGAGTGGACCCCGGAGGCCGAAGCAGCACTGCAGGATCTGAAGAATACCTCTCTTCTACACCAGTACTGGTGGCACCTAAACCGCAAGAGCCATTGCTGCTGTATCTGGCGGCGACGAATCAAGTGGTCAGCGCCGCGCTGGTGGCGCAGAGGGAGGTCGACGAAGAGGCAGTGGCGACGGCAGGACCAGCAGATGGCAAGTCAGAGATTCCCCTGGCAGGGCCTGGTGCCAGCAAGGCAAGGCCCCCGGCGGAGTCCGACTCTGTCGGGGCAGGGCCCGCATAGTCAAATGAAGTGGTGCAGAAGAAGAAGATGATGCAACACCCGGTTTACTTTGTCAGCTCCCTCTTGCAGGGGGCTAGGTCAAGGTACTCCGGTGTCCAGAAATTGCTCTTCGGCCTCCTTATGGCCTCGAGGAAGCTACGTCATTACTTCCAAGCCCACGAGATCACTGTCGTCACCCGCCTCCCGTTGCAACGGATACTGCACAACCCAGACTCAACCGGAAGGATTGTGGAGTGGGCCTTGGAGTTATCAAGCTTTGGGTTGAAGTTTGAAAGTACTTCAACAATCCAGAGTAGAGTCCTGGCGGAGTTCATTGCAGAATGGACCTCAACGCCTGATGAAGAGATCCAGGAGACCACTCTCCCCGGCAAGGAAACAACTCGCGACTGGGTTATGTACTTTGACAGAGCTTTCTCGCTGCAAGGCGCCGGTGCTGGTGGCATGCAGATCTTCGTGAAGGCCCTGCCACCATGCCACCTTAGTTGCCTGCCTGCCTACATGGCACCACACGCATCGCTGGCCTGGGCGTGTGTCGAAGCGAGGCGGGGCGGTGACGGACGGGACGGGCCCCGTTCTCGTCCCCGGTAAAGCAAGGGGACACCTAAGCGACGCATTGAATGCGTCTTGTCCCGTAATACCGAGCGATAAGCTCGTGCACTATACGCCTTTCCACCTCCTGTGTGCCACTGTGGCGACCCCTTTTGCCTATAAAAGGAGGCCCGGGACGACCAGGAGAAGGATTTGGCTCTCTAGAACGACGCAACCACCATAGCTAGTTTGAGAGCTCAAGAACACTCTGAAATACACACCAACGCAGGACTAGGGTATTATGCATCCTCGCGGCCCGAACCTGGGTAAACAATCCTTGTGCTGGCTCCTAAACCTGCTCTTCTCATGACCCCGCGCCCGCCAACCGTAGAAGGGATTCCAGTGATCCCATAGGTGTCGTTTTCCCCCGACAATGCTTCACAAAAGGAGGACGAAGGGAGTAATGCTCAAGTTGGATATCTCGCGCGCGTTTGACTCCTTGTCGTGGCCTTTTCTTTTTGAGGTGCTACGGACAAAGGGCTTTTCGAGCACTTGGAGATCCTGGATTTCGTTCCTCCTCAGGACTGCTAGCTCGCGAGTGGTGGTAAATGGATGCGCAGGCAGGAAGTTCATGCATGCTTGTGGTTTAAGGCAGGGGGACTCCATTTCCCCGCTCCTGTTTGTCATTGCGATGGATGTTCTCACAACCCTGGTGATCAAGGCACATGAATTGAATGTGGTTAGCAAGATGCCAGGTTGCACGCCAATGCAGAGTCTCGCCGTACACTGATGATGTGATCATGTTTGTTCGGCCATGGAGATCGGACCTTTGGTTCGTCTAGGATGCGCTCTCGATCTTTGGTGAAGCATCGGCTCTCAGGGTCAACTTCACTAAATCCGCGGCTGTTTTGATCCGATCTGACGAAGAGGACGAGGAGCTAGTGCGACAGGTGTTGCCTTGGCAGATGGAGAAGTTTCCCGTCAAGTATCTGGGGCTCAAGTTGGGGATCAAGCAACTCATGAGATCGAACTGGCAGCCCATTGTGGACAGCGTGTTGAAGCTAATGCCAGGATGGCAACGAGGCGTGGTGACTAGGCCGGGGCACCTGATCCTTGTTAATCAGGTGGTGCGCACGCGGCCCACGCACCATCTAATCGTGGCTGAGGCCCCCAAGTGGGCGCTGGAGAAGATTGATAAGGGTTGCCGCGCGTTCTTTTGGGCTGGAACTGAGGAGATCCAAGGAGGCAAGTGCGCGGTTGCTTGGAAAAGGGTGTGCCGTCCCAAAGAGTTGGGTAGCCTTGGAGTCATGGATCTTTACAAACAGGGATTGGCGCTCAGACTAAGGTGGGAGTGGTTGAAGTGGACAGATAATGATCGACCTTGGCAAGGTTTGAACCTCGACTCGGGCAAAGATGTGACTAAGGCATTCGACAGCTTGGTAAAATGGAATGTTGGCAAGGGTTCACAAGTGTTGTTCTGGAGGGATCGTTGGATCAATGGTTCTAACATCAGCGAGATCGCACCACTCCTCATTCGCAAGGTCAGGAAGCAAGTGGTTAATAGGAGGAAGGTCAATGAAGCGCTTCTCTTCCATGCTTGGACCCAGGATTATGGGTGTAATCAACACGGAGGAGCTGCTCCAGTTCATAAGAATGTGGGAGATAATGCTCCAAATGGAGCTAAGGCCAAACATGGAGGATGTTCCGATCTGGTAGTGGGAGGCTAGCAGCACTTATTTGGCAAATTCTGCCTACAAGATGATGTGCCATGGAGGCGTCCGGTTCCAATGTGCTTCGATAGTTTGGCGATGTTGGGCTACACTAACGTGTAAGATCTTCATGTGGCTAGCACTTCAACACAGGATTTGGACATCTGACCGTAGGCACAGGCATGGAATGCAAGAGCATAGTTCGCCCTGCTTCCTGTGCGAGCAGGAGGAGGACACGGTGGAGCACCTTCTCGTGCAATGTGTGTATGCCAGGGAAGTATGGTTTCTCTGTTTCAGGAGACTTGGCGTCGACACTGAGCTCACGCCTACCAGGGACCATACACTGGGTGATTGGTGGATGGCCTCCAGGAAGAGCATCAACAAGAGGGATCGCAAAGGTTTCGATACCCTTTGCACGTCGGCATGTTGGAACATTTGGAAACAGAGGAACGATAGAGTCTTTCGCAACAACACCACGGCTTCAGAAGCGGAAGTAGCTGAGGTAGTTCACAAGGAATTTCTTCTGTGGGAAGCAGTGCGAGGAAGAGGAGAACCCAATATCATAGAGTAGTTGCTTTGTTTGTGTGGAGTGGATGTCGTGGTGACAGCCGCCTGTGGCTGGGCACCGGAATATAACCTCTTGTAATTATTCCTCTATCTTCTATAAAGCTAAGGTACGCATTTTGCGTACTCTCGAAAAAAAACAAAGTGCCATTTAGGGCAGAATAGGAAAAGGATTATTGGAGAATTATTTTTTAACATGGTAAGGAAAAGTTTTGCCATATTTGATGAATATATAACCCAAACAATTTAGGAGAATTGTTTGGGAATTTTAGGTGTGATAGAAATATAGGTTTCTTCACAACCTAGGGCAAATTGGGTTATTCCTTTAATGGAAAAAGAAATATTCCCAAGGAAAAGAATATTGGGGTTGGCCCAAGATGGAAATGGAAATGTCTAGGAAGGGTTTTGAGGATGAAAAGCCACTCTGGAAAGAAAGAAGATGTCATCTCCTTCAGTTTCCAGACCACATAGCCACAGAAAAAGAAAACTCAAGCAAAAAACTCAGAAAATCAAAAGAAAAAGAAAGGGCCAAAAATCAGTCTATGACAATAAGGATACCGAGTTATGTTTCTTGGAGGTCCAAGACACAAGAGATCTACCAAGAAATTTACAAGTACCTGAAGTGGACTTTCTATCAACCTTGTCACCGGCATAGTCCGAATCGGAGTAGCCAACAAGATCAAAAGAAGACCTCTTAGGATACCAAATGCTAAAATTTGGTGTATGAAGTAAGTATCTCACTATCCTTTTCATAGCCTTAAGATGACATTCTTTAGGGGCCGTTTGATATCGTGCACACATACACACACTTAGCATAATATCGGGACGGGAGGCACATAGATATAACAATGAACCAATCATAGAGCGGTAAACCTTTTGGTTAACCGATTTGCCATCCTTAGTCAAGTCAAGATGTCCACTAGTAGGCATGGTTGTTTTCATACCTTTGCTTTCTTGCATGTTGAACTTCTTGAATAAGTCCTTGGTATACTTCGTTTGAGAAACAAATGTCCCCTCCTTAGTTTACTTGATTTGCATACCAAGAAAGAACTTGAGTTCACACATCATAGACATCTCAAACTTCTTCCACATTAGCTTTCCAAACTTTTCACTAAAATGAGGGTTAGTCGAACCAAATATGATATCATCAACATAAATTTGGCAAACCAATAATTCACCATTAACCCTTTTAGTAAAAAGAGTAGAATCAATCTTTCCAATCTCAAAGCCTTTCTCAATAAGGAACTTGGTCAAGCATTTATACTAAGCTCTAGGAGCTTGTTTAAGACCATAAAGAGCTTTGTGAAGTTTGTAAACATGGTCGGGTTTCTTAGGGTTAACAAAGCCGGGAGGTTGTTTAACATAAACTTCCTCCTCAATTTCACCATTTAGAAAAGCACTTTTAATGTCCATTTGGTACAAGGTAATATCATGGTGATTAGAATAGGCAAGTAAGATGCGGATGGACTCAAGTCTAGAAACGGGGGCATATGTCTCACCATAGTCCATACCTTCAACTTGAGTGTAGCCTTGGGCGACGAGACGTGCTTCGTTGCGAATGACTTGTCCATCTCCGTTTTGCTTGTTGCGAATGTCGGATGTGGGGTTCCGGAAAACCCTTAAGGTTCGAACACTGGGGTGCGCGCGAAGTCTCTCCCTCCTACCGATCTATGCTCTAGCTCGCTAAGATCTCGCGGACGAACTCAACGAACTCGCAACATAGAAAGACACAAGGTTTTACTGGTTCGGGCCACCGTTGTGGTGTAATACCCTACTCCAGTGTGGTGGTGGTGGATTGCCTCTTGGGCTGATGATGAACAGTACAAGGGAAGAACAGCCTCCTGAGGTTGGGGTGTTCTTGTGCTTGTGTAGTTGAGGATGATCTGAACCTGTTCGGGATCAGTTGCCTCCTACTGTGGTGGCTAGTCCTATTTATAGAGGCCTTGGTCCTCTTCCCAAATATCGAGCGGGAAGGGAGCCATCAACGGCAGGCAAATTTGAAGGGGGACAGCTAGTACAAGCTATCCTGACAAAAGCGGTCTTCGCCTGCGAAAAGCTCTGGGTGACGCCGTCTTGGGCTCCACGATGACCTCCACCTTGCCGTCCTCCTGGTCTTGGTCTCATTGCACCAATATGGCAACCTTTGCCTGATGCCTCGGTACTCTTTGCCTGCGCTAGCCTCCTTAGCACCGAAGAGGAAATAGGGACGCTGCGCGCACTGGCGCCCGCCTGGTACCGTTCGTCATGGCTTATGTCACGAGAGCCTCATGAGGTTTGCCTTGCCTTGATATCTCCGCTCCTCATGAGCCTGCCTGGCTAGGCCACTCCAGAGGAGGTCTTGCATTGTCCGCCTCACGAGGCTTGGACCCTCGCGAGGGTCTTGAGTGCCTTGTTGACGAAGATGGGCCGTACGGCCTGCTGCTTGGCCACGCTGTGGGCCGCAGGCAGACAAGTCTGGGGACCCCCGTTCCCAAAACGCCGATAGCGGAACACCCATTTGGTACCGATGATGTTGTGGTTGTTGTTGGGCTTCTCGACCAGTGTAAACACTTGGTTCCTCTCGAAATTGTGTAGCTTTTTGTGCATGGCATTTATCCAATCTGGATCTTCCAATGCTTCTTCAACCTTCATTGGTTCAATGCTAGAGATGAATGAATAATGTTCACAAAAGTTAGCCAAACGAGTTTTAGAGCGAGTGATTCTCCCGGTTTGGATATCATTGAAGATTTGTTCGACGGGATGGTCTCGTGAGACTCTTGCTCAAACTCGTGAGAGCTTTTGTTTGGGTTGGGGTGGAACATCTTCTTCATCATCTTGTTCTTCCTCTTGGCCTTCTTCATTGTTGATGTTGTCGTTCTCTTGTCGAGGTGGAGAAGGAGGTTGATGAGGTTCATCTTGGTGTACTTCCTTGTTTTCTTCCCACTTGTGGATGCCTCTGTGTCAACTCTTGGTTCACCTTGTCGTGAGGTAGAAGCTTCCACTTGGACGGATGAGGTACTGTCCCTCACCTCCGTTGGACGAATCTTGCCAATAGACAAGTCTTGTACTGCTTCCGAAGGGTCTTTGTCTCCTACATCAATTGGCAATTTCTCTACTTGCGAGCCGTTAGATTCATCAAACTTCACACCTACCGTCTCTTCAACCTTTCGTGTGAAATTGTTGTAGACACGGTAAGTGTGAGAGTTTGATCCATAACCGAGTAGGAATCCCTCATGAGATTTAGGAGCAAATTTAGAACGACGATGCTTGTCAAGAATATAGCACTTTGAGCCAAATACCCAAAAGTATTCAATTTGGGGTTTGTTACCGGTGAGAAGCTCGTATGCCGTCTTGCTGAGTAGCTTGTGAAGATATAAGTGATTTGTTGCTTGACAAGCTGTCTCAACCGCTTCCGCCCAAAAGTGTTTTGGCGTCTTGTACTCATCAAGCATCGTTCTCGCCATCTCAATAAGAGTCCGGTTCTTCCTCTCAACAGCTCCATTTTGTTGAGGTGTGTACGTAGCCGAGAACTCGTGTGAAATCTTTTTTTCGTCAAGAAAGGTATCCACATTTGCATTCTTGAACTTCGTTCCATTGTCGCCGTGAACCTTCTTGATCTTCACTTCAAATTGATTTTGGGCCTTCCTAGCGAAGTTCTTGAAGATCTTTTGGACCTGCAATTTATCATCAAGAAAGAACACCCACGTAAATCTTGAAAAATCATCGACTATGACTAGACCAAATGAGTTTCCACCGAGACTTTTATAGGCATTGGGACCAAAGAGATCCATATGAAGGAGCTCAAGCGGTCTTCTCATGCTCATGATGTTCTTCACGGGGTGGCTTCCTCCAACCTGTTTTCCTGCTTGACAAGCCCTGCACAATCTATCCTTGTCAAATATAACATCTTTCACTCCAAGGATATGATCACCTTTAATAAGATTATCAAGATTTCACATGCCCACATGACCTAATATTCTATGCCACAACCAGCCTTTAGAAGATTTAGCAATTAAGCAAGTTCTAGGTTGAGCCTTTTTAGTGAATTCAACAATGTAAAGATCACCTCTACGTATACCGGTAAAGACCATTTTATGATTATCTCTACGAAACACTTGGCAATCTACTTCAGTAAATAGGACATTGAAACCAAAGTCAGCAAGTCTAGATACGGAAAGTAAGTTGTAGCCAAGAGATTCAACGAGCATAACATTTTGAATGGAGATATCATGTGAGATGGCCACCTTACCAAGGCCAACCACCTTACCCTTTGAGTTATCACCAAAGGTGACATACTTTCGAGGGCCGTCATTTCCAGCTAGCTCACGAAACATATCCTTGTCTCCGGTCATGTGATCGGTACATCCACGATCAAGAACCCATTCCTTTCCTCCAGCCATGTAGCCGCGAAGATTAGCCATAAGACCAAAGTGTCTCATAGACTCATCGAGATCAAAGTCACTATCATCATCCTCATCATAGTATCCATGTTCAACATCGTCTTGTGATTGATCAATTCCTAGAGAGAGAGTGATTCATTAGATAAATGATCATCACAATGTTCATCTTTATGAATTCTAATGGCTTCATAGATGATATTGCTAATGATTCCAACATCTCCTTTGGCACGCATGAGGTTACTAAGCTCAAATAGACAATCACCAAACTTAGGATCATTGGAATTCATCTTACTCAAAGCAATAGACTTCTGAAGAATCTCATCTAAGTTTTGCAAGGAATAGTTTGGAAATCATTCCTCAAAAAATCTCCATATAGTGTAGGCACAATCAAGAGTAGGCAAGCAACCAATCAAATTTCTAGGAAAACCTCTAGTAATAATATTGACAGTTCTAAGGTTGCAAACCATGTCAATAGACTGATCAAGGGTAGGATGCAAAGGATCAACAAGGGGTGCACACGGGCTAGTAATATACTTGTCCAAATGATATTCATTGAAAATCTCAAGTATCTCATTTTTCCATTCATGAAAGAACTCTCCATCAAGTATAGGCACTCTACGTCTAAGACTCCCTAGCGTAGACTCATCCATCTTCCTCCAAAGGTGTTTAAACCAAAGCAATGGAGAGCAATGCTCTGACACCAATTGAAAGGATCGAGAAGAGGTGTCTAGAGGGGGGTGATTAGACCCTCAACAAGGAAAGGTAGCAGTTTTTAATTTATTCAAGTTAAGGTGGAATTTTAGCACAAGTTTAAACATTCACAATACATTTCAAGCAAGCATGGAAAGAGTATATGAGCAGTGGAAAGTAAGGCATGCAAGTTGTAAGAAAGTAAAGGGATGGGATTGGAGAGTGCGAACGCAATTGGAGACACGGAGATTTTTGGCGTGGTTCCGATAGGTGGTGCTATTGTACATCCACATTGATGGAGACTTCAACCCACGAAGGGTAACGGCTGCGCGAGTCCACGAAGGGCTCCACTCACAAAGGGTCCATGAAGAAGCAACCTTGTCTATCCCACCATGGCCATCTCCCACGAAGGACTTGCCTCACTAGGGTAGATCTTCATGAAGTAGGCGATCTCCTTGCCCGTACAAACTCCTTGGTTCAACTCCACAATCTTGACGGAGGCTCCCAAGTGACACCTAACCAATCTAGGAGACACCACTCTCCAAAAGGTAATAGATGGTGTGTTGATGATGAACTCCTTGCTCTTGTGCTTCAACTGATAGTCTCCCCAACACTCAACTCTCTCTCACAGATTTGGATTTGGTGGAAAGATGATCTGAGTGGAAGGCAACATGGGGAAGGCTAGAGATCAAGATTCTTGTGGTTGGATTGGAATATCTTGGTCTCAACACATGAGTAGGTGGTTCTCTCTCAGAAAATGAATGCTGGAAGTGTAGGCACGTTCTGATGGCTCTCCTCACGAATGAAGGAAGGGTGGACGGGGTATATATAGCCTCCACATAAAATCTAGCCGTTAGACACAATTCACCAAACTCGATGGGACCGAATCGAGAAACTCGGTCTGTCACAGCCCAAGAATTTGCTTGCAAATAATTGCAACTGCATCCATGCATCATGTTTAAATTTTTGAAACTTGAGTTGGGGGTGAACAACCCTAGCACCAAATGAATTCAAATAGGTTCAAATAAAATCATTTTCAATGAACCCAAAATGCCCTTTGAAAATGTTCATGATTTCTGATAAAGATGAAAACCTCTGCCAAAAATGATGAACATATTTCTAGGTCATTCCTAGATTTTTGAATTAAATCATATTGTATTTGAGTTGGGGTTATAAATTTGTATAAATACTTTTATAACTCCAATCATTCTCACCACGGCAAACACTAAAGTGATAGTCAATGGCGTGCCAGGAAGGAGTTTTACTCATGCCAAGGGGCTCAGACAAGGTGACCCGGTCTCCCCCCTCTTGTTTGTCATCGCGATGGATGTGCTGACCAAGATCTTTAACAAAGCGGCAACGGAGGGAGTCATCAGTTCGTTCCCAAGGATCTCGGCCATGCAGCGCCTCTCCATCTACGCGGACGATGTCACGCTTTTTGTCAAACCATTGGCGAGTGACCTGCAGTTCATCAGACAAGTGTTACAGATGTTTGGCCAGGCATCAGGTCTAAGGGTGAACTATGCCAAGTCCTTGGCAATCCTTATCAGAGGTAACGACGCAGATCGCCGGCGTGTGGCCGATATGCTCCAATGTCAGGAGGGAGATTTCCCATGCAAATACTTGGGGCTACAGCTCGCCATCAGACAGCTGACCCATGCGGAGTGGCAACCCATGCTAGACCACGCCAAGTACTTCATCCCGGCATGGCAACATGGTCTCATACAGAGGCCTGGAAGGCTAATCCTTGTCAAATCCATGATCGCTGCCAAACCTGTCCACCACTTCATGGTCATAGAGGCGTCGGATTGGGTCTTCGAGGAGCTGGACAGATGGATGAGGGCTTTCTTCTGGAAAGGGAAAGAGAAGGTCAATGGAGGACAGTGCCTCGTCACTTGGAATGCGATTTGCCGTCCTACGGACTATGGAGGCTTGGGAATAAAATGTCTCAAGCAGCAAGCACTGGCGTTGAGAGTACGTTGGGAGTGGCTACTCCGTACAGATCCAAATAGACCATGGCAGGGTCTTCCCATGGCCACGGACGGCATGGCAAAGAGGGTATTTGATAGCTTGGTGTGCATCAAGGTGGGCAATGGTAGTAGAGTCCAATTTTGGAGCAACATATGGATCTTTGGTTTCGCGGTCATCGACATTGTGCCACTAATCCATGGCCTTGTTGATACCCGCACACGCAACCGACGCAAGGTGGAGCAAGCACTTGACAATGAGGCATGGTTGCAAGACATTAATGGTGACCTTTCCTTCTCGGCACACCTACAGCTCCTTCATCTTGGCAGGCAATCGCCATGGTTCCGAGGAATTCCCACACCGACGATCAATTCTCGTGGCCGGGTGATGCCTCAGGAGTTTACACTGCACTGTCTGTTTATCAAAGACTCTGCCTCGGGATGGAGAAATCGTCCTTCGCAGCATGCATTTGGAGGAGCTGGCCCCCTCAGATGCAAGATCTTCATGTGGCTGGCCGCCCAGCATCGCATTTGGACCTCGGATCGACGGGCCAGACACGGTCTGCAGGCTCTTCCTTCGCCATGCTACACCTGTCTTCAAGAGGAAGATAACGCCGAACACATCCTCGTGCAATGCGTGTTTGCGAGGGAGGTCTGGACTTGCGCCATCACAGATTGCAACATGGAGATCCCGGTCCCGGACGCTGACAGCAAGACGATGGAGTGGTGGTTGCTAGCGAGGAGGCATTTTCACCTTGCCAAACGCCATGGAGTCGATACTATGGTCCTGATTACGGTGTGGGCACTATGGAAGCAGCGTAACACGAGAGTCTTTAACAGGTCGCAGTAGGTCATGACGCCTAGGCAGTTGTGGCGTCAAATTGTCGTAGAAGTTCTGGACCTCAAGAGAGCTGGGATTGGAGTAGGAGGATTAGATCGTTTTGTGAGAGAGTAGGCTAGTGAGTTGTGTGGAGTCAGCTTGCAAGGATGTACGCATCCTCTGTTAGCATATTGTATATCTCTTTCTTCCTTCTATAAAATTAAGGTACGCCATTGGCGTACTCTCGAAAAATAATAATGCGGGGCTTTGGTTTAGTTCATATTGCATCCACAATAATTTCCAGAAGCTTCAAAAATAATTTGGTTAGCAAACCAAATTCAAAACAGAGACAGAAAACAGAACATAGAAACAAATGTTTAAAACAGAGAGAGAGGGAGAGTTCACCTGGGCTTACCTACGGCCCAACCGCTTGGCCCAGCCCACTGCTGTAGTGGCCCAGCCCCAGCGCCGCCTCCTTCAACATCGTGCCAGAAGGCATGAGGGCGTGTGCCCATGGTGCGCCAGCACACGCACGGCCACCGACAGCCACCTCCTGCTTGCCGCTTTGCCCTGGGCCTCCCTGGTGAAGCCACGCCACCCCCTCGACCCTCTTTGGCTCTCCCAGTACCTCTCCCCCCTCCTCTGCCTCTCTCCCTCGCACGCGCTGAGCGCAGCCGTCGCCGCCACTCACTGCCGCCACGGCCCCTACCACTGCCTAGCATCGCCACCGTGTCCCAGAGATCCGCCACCGTCGCCCATGCCTCCCCGATGACCCACGTGCCACCGGAAGCCCCCGAGTGCTCTCCCTGTCTTCTTCTTCAACCCCAGACACCAGAGATCCCCATCACCGCTCCGCTCTCTTCGGTGCTTCCCCGACCTCACCCACGACACCATCGAGCTCACCGTGAGCTCCTTCCCGCTCCCCCTCCTTTGTTTTGCTTGTTTACGTGTCGTAGCACCCTTGCCCGCGAGCTCCGAGCTCCGGCCGCCGCCATGGCCGACGAACTCCATGCTCCTGCGCTCTCCCGCTCGCCCTAGCACCACAAACATGCTCACCGCGTCCCCGGGAAGTGAACGCGCCGTGCCGTTTGCTCTAGCTCGCGCTGAAACCCCACACCCGCTCGAGCTCGAGCTCCGCCGCCGCTAAACCTCGACGCCGGCGACACACCTGTCCACCCCAGGACCACCCGAAGCCACCAACCAACGCGCCTCGTTGTGCCGCTTCCAACGCGCCCAGCCACTCGAGCTCCCGTCGCCGGAGTTGGCCGGACGGGCGTCGCCCTCGTGCTGTGCTTAGCACCGGCGTTTAGTAGCTAACGTGGCACCATTAGCTTAGGTGTTAATCATGTTTAGTTAGTGCCCTGTGTCAATGACATGTGGGTCCCCGAGCCTAATTAGGTTAGTCTAAATATCCTATTTAGATTAGTGCTAATCCTGCGGACCCCATGTGTCAGCTTTGACTTTGGCCAAGTCAGCGTTGACCGGCCGGTCCCACCTGTCATCCACCCATACCAGCCCTGAGACACTGACATGTGGGTCCCAGCCATCAGGTTTGACCGGGACTGTCGTTTTAGACCTGATGACGTCATGCTATCATCATGCTGACGCAGTTAACATTTTCTGGATTAAAAACAATCCAGGAAATTCCAGAAAATGTTTAAAACTTTAAAAATTCATAGAAAATAAACTATAACTCAGAATGAAATAAATTATATATGAAAAGTTATCAGAAAAATCCAAATATTCTGTTTATGGCATTTTCATGCATGTTTGAACAACTTATACCTGCTGATCAGGTCAAACCAATTAAATGTCATTTGAACCCTTGGTACAAATTGACTCAAACCCTTCTGGTTTTAGTTGCATTAGCTCAACACACTCATTTTGCCATGTCACATTCATGCATCATATTGTTGCATTGCATTGATTGTGTTTCCTCTCTGTTGCCGGTAATTGTTCCCGCTCAGTAGACTTTGTTCCGGCGATGAGATCGATGACACCGATGAAGAACTATACTATCTTCAGAAGTGCCAGGCAAGCAAACCCCCCTTGTTCATTTCGATACAATCCTAATCTCTGCTCTTGCTCTCTTTCATTGCATTAGGACAATAACGTTTCAACTGTTACCTTTTCTCGGTAGTTGGACCCATTCCTTTGCATGACCTGTCATTGTCACCAAATAGCTAAACCATCCTAGCATGCTTAGGAGTTGCTTGAGCTTTGTTGTGACCACTCTTCCATGCTCGCTTGCTATGCTTAGAGTTGTGTCGGGTCTGATCCATCTGGGTGATGAATTGGAATGATCATGTCCTAATGATGAGACTTAAGTGTCTTGAACCATTTTGGTCAAGTTGGTGATGAGAGGCCATGTTGGAAAACATGGTGGATTGTGTTGTGATACGGCTCACAGGAATTGAGTTCCATGCTTATCAGAGCCTACCTTGCGGTTACACGGACATTTGCGGTCAGGTGTGCGGGCAGATGACGCATGACGCGTGTGTCTGGGTGATGCACGGCATGGCACAGTGTCCAGACTGGACGTAGATACGTGTTCCAAGAGGGAACATTGTTGATGGGACGGGAATGGGTTCCTTTGAGTCAGGGTTAACATCATCTATTCGAATAGTCGCGTCCGCGGTAAAGGACTACTTGGTTGCCTATACAGTTCATAGACAAGTGAAAGTGGATACTCTAAAATGCGCAAGATAAGCGTGAGTGCTATGGATGGCATTCTTGTAGGGAGACGGGAGCGGATCCATAGTGGTGTATTGATTTGCTGAATATGTGGACTCGTGTGCGCCACCTCAAAAGAGTTACTTGCAGACGTAGTTCAGGACAGCCACTGTGTCAAAGCTGGCTTGTTGCAGTTAAACTCCACCACCCCCTTTGTTGATACTGATGCATATGTAGCTAGTTCTGATGTAAGTCTTGCTGGGTACATTTGTACTCATGTTTGCTTAATTTATATTTTTGTAGAGAGACTTCAGTCTCACTAGTAGTTCCGCGTGGACTTCGACGTTTAGCTTGTTACCTCAGCTACGATCTTGTGCCCTCAGCAGGGTCTTGTAGATAGTCAGGCTTCTCAGCCTTTTTCATTTGTAGTTGTCTGTACTCAGACAAGTTAAGCTTCCGCATGTGCTTATTGCTTGTATGACTTGAATGCTGGGTCATCAGACCCATGTTTATAATATCTGGCTCCTCGAAGCCTAATGAATAAATACTTTGGGTCGTAGAGTTTTCTTGTGATGCCATGTTGTATTTGCACATATCAAGCATATTGTGCGTATGATTTTGAAATGCTTGGTATGTGTGGGATCCAACTATCTAGTTGTTTATTCTTGGTAGCCTCTCTTATGGGGAAATGTCTCCTAGTGCTTCCACTGAGCCATGGTAGCTTGCTACTGCTCCGGAACACTTAGGCTGGCCGGCATGTGTCCTTCTTTGTTCTTGTGTCTGTCCCTTCCGGGAAATGTCACGTGTTGTTCCTTTAAGTCCTTGTAGCTTGCTACGACTTGGGTTCATACGTTGATGATCAACACGTTCATTGTTGGGTCATGTATGCCTGTCCCTGTAAGTTAGTGTCACCTTGGGTTTACGACTAGTCATGTCGGCCCGGGTTCCCAAAAGGCGCAAACGGTCCCGGGCCAGGTAAGGTGGCACCCGTGGGAATATCGTGCGTGAGGCCGCAAAGTGATATGATGTGTTACATGCTAGATCGGTCTGACTCAGGATCGGAGTCCTGACATTAGGTCAGACCGATTTGGTTCAAAATGTGAACGCTAGAGTTTTCGGTGGGACCGATATGATCAACTCGGTGGGACCGATGTGCTAGGGTTAGGGTAAAGCCTCAACTCGGTTTGATCGATTACACAAACTCGGTGAGACCGATTTTGGTAATAAGTTAAACAGAGAGTTGGTCAGGCAAACACAGTGGGACCGAAATAATTGCAACAGGCAACAGAGAGAATGCAAGCCCATCTCGGTAAGACCGAGATCCCATCAGTGAGACCGAATTGATTAGGGTTTCTGGCAGTGGCTATGTCAAGTGAACTCGGTGGCGCCGGATAGATCAAATCAGTGGGCCGAGTTTGACTTTTGGTTTAGGACATATGTGGAAATGAGAAAGTGGTTGAGGGCTTTGGAGCATATCACTAAGCACTTTGAGCAAGTAAGCCATTAAGCAACACCTCATCCCCTTTTTAATAGTATTGGCTTTTCCTATGGACTCAATGTGATCTTGGATCACTAAAATGAAATGTAGAGTCCCGAGCTTTTGAGATTTTGCCAATCTTCTGTCCTTAGCATCTTGAATGGGTTCCACGTCCTCTAGTCCACGCCACTCCACTGTTGAACTCATCTAAAATATACTAGATAAAAGTATTAGTACAACAAGAGATACGTTGACATTAATTACCAAAATCACCCAGGGAGCACTTGTGCTTTCAAGTACCCAAGTGAATGGTTTTCTCTTTATCACACTAACCTATCTCACGAAGTTTTGTTAAGTTTTGTGTGATTGAAGTTTTAAAGTTTTCAGTGAGATATTAATATGAGGAGAATAAGGAGTGACAAGACTCTAAGCTTGGGGATGCCCAAGGCACCCCAAGGTAA
This sequence comes from Triticum aestivum, assembly GCF_018294505.1. Classification (NCBI taxonomy): domain Eukaryota; kingdom Viridiplantae; phylum Streptophyta; class Magnoliopsida; order Poales; family Poaceae; genus Triticum; species Triticum aestivum. The sequence continues at coordinate 286,498,934 of NC_057808.1, read as the reverse complement.
TTTCAAGGAATATCCAAGAAACTAAGCTTGGGGATGCACCGGAAGGCATCCCCTCTTTCGTCTCCAACATTATCGGTAACCTCACTTGGAGCTATATTTTCATTCATCACATGATATGTGTTTTGCTTGGAGCATCATTTTCTTTTGCTAGGATTTGCTTGCTGTTATTTAGAATAATTTTTTTGCGTCTTTTATTTCGATAAAAGTGGCAAGGATAGCCTTTACCATGCTTATTTTGCAAGTATATGAGTTGCTGCTTCAAAACAGAAAGTTTGTCGCTGTTGCAAAAATTCCCAAGAAAAGTCAGAATGTGATAAAATGTTGAAACTTTTTGCACAATAAGCTCTAATGAATTTTCTAGAGTGTGATTAAACTTTCAGAATTTTTTGAGTTAAATAAATATGGATACTTCTTCATCCATTACAGACTGTCCTGTTTTGGCAGATTGCTGTTATGTTTGCATATGTTTGCTTGTTTAATAATTCTATTTGAGGATAGGAGTATTAAATATGCAGAGGCATCTAGTATGCAATGTTAAATAATAATTTTACTGATTTGCTACAGTAGAGAATGATAAGGTTTTGCATTGGTTTATACTAACTTATCTCACGAGTTCTTGTTGAGTTTTGTGTGGATGAAGTCTTTGAGATTTAGGGAAACCGAGATATGAGAGGAATGAAGAAGACGCAAAAGTTCAAGCTTGGGGATGCCCAAGGCATCCCAAGATAATATTTCAAGAAGTCTCAAGCATCTAAGCTTGGGGATGCCCCGGTAGGCATCCCACCTTTCTTCATCAACAATTATCGGTTAGTCTCGGTTGAGCCTAAGTTTTTGCTTCTTCACATGATGTGTGCTATTCTTGGAATGTCATTTTATTTTGGTTTGCTTGCAGTTTTAATAAAATACTTAAATCTGAATGTTTTTTAAATAAGAGAGAGTCCACAATTAGCTACCTATTTACTTAACTACTCGCTTGATCTTCACTTATATCTTTTTGGAGTAGCTTGTCATTTACTCTTGTGCTTCACTTATATTCTATGAGTAAATTGTTGAATGAATTGAATTTCATGAAGTTGAAATTATATCATGCCTAGTGGTATCTTCACATTGGGTTTAGAAAGTTAAATCTTTTGAAGCTTGACAATCACAATATTGGTCATACAAGCAATTCATGAATGATTAGTAGAAGGAAGAGAACTTTCACATGCAAATATATTATCTTGGACATCTTCTATGATTGTGAATACCCATTAATTATTTTCGAACTTGAGCAAATTAGTTGAAGTTGGACAAGGAAGACAATGTAATGAGTTATGGTTGTGTATATTTGCATAGAAGTCATATTGTCATGGATCCTCAAACATGTGGTGTTTGCCTAGGATCTTTTGCTAGCAAAAAATTCGTACTAAGTAGAGATACTACTTGTGCATCCAAAAACCCTTAAACCTAGATTCTTGCCATGAGTATCCACCATACCTACCTATGGATTGAATAAGATACTTCAAGTAAGTTGTCATCGGTGCATAAAGCAATAAAAATTGCTCCTAAATATGTTTGATCTTTTATTGTAAGGGAAAATTGAGCGTTGTACGAACTTGAGATGGCAAAGTAATAAAAGCGACAGACTGCATAATAAATGTTTCTATCATAAGGGGCAATATAGCATGACGTTCCTTTGCAATAAGAGTTTGGGCATCAAAATAAAAAGTGCATGGAAACCTCTGCTTCCCTCTGCGAAGGGCCTATCTTTTACTTTTCAGTATTTACTTTTATGCCAAGAGTCAATAGTATGAATTCTCATCTCAACCTAAATTATTCTCTAGTTGGCAAGCATCATGCGGTGGGGAAAGATCTAGGCACATATGACCAGTCAAATATATTTGACCATGATTTATTATTGTTGACAATTATCTCTATGATAAATGAGTTGGGAGGCGAAACATGTTTTTGACAGAGAGACTGTAAGGGAACCCCCTACAGTATAATTGGTGCAACAACCCCAAATTGCAAGGACCATGCCTTGAACCTGGGTGGGTGGGAAGGCATTAGCCCCTTCCCACCACTAGGCTATGCCTTAGTCTGCTGGGAGGCGAAACATTAAGCCCATATCTTTCTCTGTGTTCGATGGATTCCATTTGTTCTAAGAATATGATTTGAGTAGTAGCACTTGCTACTTATTGAGCTTGCGTTGGTTTTTCCTTGAAGAGGAAAGGGTGATGCAGCAAAGTAGATTAAGTATTTCCCTCAGCTTTTGAGAACCAAGGTATCAATCCAGTAGGAGACAACGCGCAAGCCATCGAATACCTGCACAAACAAATACCAACTTGCACCCAACGCGACAAAGGGGTTGTCAGTCCCTTCACGGTTATTTGCAAAGTGAGATCTGATAGACATGATAAACGGTAAAGTAATATTTTTGGTATTTTTGGTATATGGAACGGAAAGTAAAAGTTTGCAAAATAAAAGGAACGGTGACAGAAATTGGCAACTTGACGGGAAACTAATATGATGTAAAATAGACCCGGGGGCCATAGGTTTCACTAGAGGCTTCTCTCAAGATAGGAATTATTACGGTGGGTGAACAAATTACTGTCGAGCAATTGATAGAAAAGTGCAAAGTTATGACGATATCTAAGGCAATGATCATGAATATAGGCATCACGTCCGTGTCAAGTAGACCGAAACGATTCTGCATCTACTACTATTACTCCACACACCGACCGCTATCCACCATGCATCTATTGTATTAAGTTCATAAAGAACGGAGTAATGCATTAAGTAAGATGACATGATGTAGAGGAATTAACTCAAGCAATATAATGAAAACCCCATCCTTTTATCCTTGATGGCAACTCTTTGATTCTCAATACGGTCGCCCGGAGCCGCTGCCCCACCCTGCTGGATCCCGCCGCCGAAGTAGCCGCCGCCGCTGGTTTTCGCGAGTTGACCGTCGTTTTTTTGGTTAGTTCATTTTTTTTGAAACCCTAGATCTGTTTTCCTTAAAAATATATCGGTTCAGTTTTTCTCGGTTCGGTTAAATTGCGGGCATTCGTCCGTACATTCGATTTAACGAACATCGTTCGCCCGTTAGTCATAGATAGCGAACGTTTGTTCATTAGCCTGTTCGTCAGTTTTTCTTTTTCCAGGGTTTTTCGCGATTATTTCCGATTGCGATTTCTGACCCGATTTTCGTTTTAGTTTATCTTTTCGCTCGTTTATCGGAATCAGGCGATTCAAGCGCCTAGATCTTCATCTCGAAGCCCTATTTCTGTTTAACCAACTTGACCAAGATTTTGGTACTGTAAAATTTGACTTTAGTCTAGATTGGTAATCGGATCTTGTTTCTTTCGTAGTTTGAGTTTCGTTGCTCCGTTTGATTTGATTCTTTTTGCAAACCAGAGTTCTTCAATTGAACTTTCTGGTTAGATCTTCTTATTTGAGTTTTACCTGTGCATCTATGATTGATTGCTTATGTATGCTATTGCTTGTTTGCGATAGAATTCCCGGAGTGCGAAGCGTGCTACTACGAGTCTCTAGGTTTTGCAGATCTTCAGCAAGGCAAGTAACACATTGATCATACTCTTTTCATACCCAGTTTTTATGCATTAGTTCCAATCCTCAAACACTGCATGATTAGGATGTGATTAACTTGTGGGTTTTGGGAAGTAGATGATGAGGTAGAATCTATTGCCCTCTTTATTATCAAACCTTGGGAGTTACTTCTACGTTATGCTATTATTGCTATGCTATGCTCGCAGACGTGGTTTGGGTGAGTGAATCCATGACAAATGTGAGATTGTTATTTAATAGTTCAACTTAAGGTGGCAACATTAATACACATCTGGGTGGATTGCTTGTTTTGGGCACCTGGGGAATCCAGTGTTGTCCTAGGAGATCCCGGGGATATACCATGTGATCCTCCTACGGTCCGCCACCCAGGCTCAAAGGGATCGTGTGATATTTCATGCTAGAAACTTCCGTGTGCAGCCACAAGCCATTTTGGGCTCTGGCATAGTTGAGTATGCTACATGACCTCTTGAAGAGGTGGACTAGTAGATGTAGGGGAAAGTAGGTGTACCGGTCCACCCGGAGTAAAGAGTTAATGTTTCTGAAAGACTGTGTCTCGGTCATCCGTTTCTCAAACACCATGTAGTGCGAGAAATCCAACGGAGGAGATCGAGTCTTGTGGGGAAAAGTGCGCAAACCTCTGCAGAGTGTACAATCTAATCATGGTTAGCCGTGTCCCCGGTTATGGACATCTTGAGTATCTAGTACTTGGATTAACCAATTGAATCTCATCACTCTAAAATTAAACTGTTGGGTTGATGACTATTTTCCTTAATTGGGATTGAGATGGGGGGTACCATTCTCAGTGTTGTTCAACCATCATGATAGTTAAATAAAATATATTCCTTTGTTGTAGGAAAAAATTGGCTTTTCGCAAAATATATTAACCATTACAGCCTCCACCAGCCATATATGCATGTAGTGATAGTATTCATTTGTTCATTGCTTTACTGTGTTACTTTGCCATCATATTCCATGTGCTGACCCATTTTCGGGCTGCAACATATTATGTTGCACACTTTTCAGACGATGAGTAAGGTTCGCTAGGCCGTTCTCGTGCACTTAGCTATGCCGTTGGAGTTGATGGACTCACTTTATCTTCCAAGCCTTCCGTTGTTATCTTATTTAGATGGCCTTAAGCCATATTTACTGTAATAAGTTCTCTTTGGAGACTATCGATGTAATAAGTGTGTGATTGCTACTCTGTTATAAATCCTTCGAGTATTGTGTGTGTCAGCATTACCGATCCAGGGATGACACTGAAGCACAGAGACTTGACCGTCTGAGGTCGGGTCGCTACAAGATGGTATCAGAGCACACGCTGAATGTAGGACACGACCACAAGAAAAGCCATAGGTCACTCTTCTCAACTCATTTATGAATCCTCTCCATTTTCTACTCTTTAGGATGGCGGACTCAAGGAACAAGTCTGCACAACCGGATGAAGATACACCCATTGGACGACACTTGAAGGAAGTTACTAGGTACCTAAACATCGAAATACCAAGCTTCACTGGGACCTACACTGCCACTTTACCAGAAGAGGAGCGTTGGAGAGTTCAAGTTCATATTCCAGGAAGGACATTCACGCCAGTCACTGAGCCCATAGAGTTTTCCTTCGATGCATCCACCTGGAGTGTAGGCAAGAGCATGGCAGCCCACATTGCTATGGGACGTATTGGAGAAGTCTACAAACAGGAGCTGAAGGACACTATCTACCAGATATGTGGGCACCGAGACGAGCAATGGGAGATGATCAGCACCAGGAAGGACAGGTCCATTGCAGCTTTCATCCAGGAGTTAAACTAGCACATTCGACGCCAGGAGAACCAGATGTGCACAGGCATGATGGATCCGAAGAAGGCAATGACTAGGATCACGGAGCTAGAAGAGGAACTCAAGTCTACGCGCGACAGATATGAGGAGGAAATCGCAATACTATTGAAGAAGAATGACGGCCTGATAAAGAAGATCGGAGTATTCATGGGAGATCCCGCGCCAGGAGGAGAATACGACGAACCCAAAGAGATTCGTTCCAAAGACTACATCATCATCGACGACACCGACTCCGATCCCGACAGTAGTGATGATGATTATGAAGACGAAGCTGGAGCATATATCATGGAGTCTTGCACCGATCAAAATTTCTAGATGACCCCCATATGACTAGTAGTATTCCCCCATGTATATAGTATAGTCTGAGCACTGTACGATAGTTAGACCGATTGTATGCCCTTGCTTGATTGATTGAGTGATATAATATGATTGTGTTTGTCTCATGTGCATATGGGTAGTGCTTTCTCACTAGACCTCATTCTATTCTAAATCTCTTCCCTCTAAACCCATCAGATGCCTCCAAGATGTGATATCGGATTTGCATTCCCACCGGAGCTCACTCAGTTGATCCAGCAGCAGAATGCCTGATGCAATTGTTAGTTCAGAACCAAGGCAGCAACAACAACAACAACAACAACAACAACAACAACCCACCGCCACCACCTCCAGTTGACAACTTAGCCCGTTTTCTGAGGTTGCAGCCGCCGGTGTTTTCTAGTAGCACCGAGCCAATAGTTGCTGATGACTGGCTACGCAGGATTGGAAGGGAGTTGACCACCGTAGGTTGCACAGATGCTGAGAAGGTGCGTTTTTCCGCACATCAATTGGATGGACCAACAGCCTCATGGTGGGAGAATTACACAACCACTTTTCCTATAGCCAATATCACTTGGGATCAGTTTCAGTAGGCATTCCGCATAGCCCATGTCTCAATTGGAGCAATGAGTATGAAGAAGCGTGAGTTTCGCAACTTGCGCCAGGGATATCGTACCGTGGCTCAGTACGTAGATGAGTTTAGTAAGCTATCTTGTTATTCCCCTGATGATGTGGCCACAGATGCCGTGAAGCAGGAGAAGTTTATGGAAGGGCTGAATGATGAGATGAGTATGCAGTTAATGGTGGCAACCTTTAACAACTACCAGGAGTTGGTAGACAAGGCTCTCATGATTGAAAGGGAAGCAGCAGAAGATAGAGAGCCGCAAAAGGAAATGTGGACAAGGGAAGTACAATTCAGGAGCTCAGCAGAAGCCTCGCTTTAGCCCGAACTCGGGAGGATTTACCCATAACCATGGAGGCCACACTCACAATGGAGGAAGTTCTCATAATCATAATGGCCCAAAGAATGGGAATGGGAATGGAGCAAGCAGCAATCAGAACCGCTCTAACCCAGCCACACCCGCCAAGAAGGACCAGAGTCACATTACCTGTTTCAAGTGCGGGAAGACTGGACACTACGCCAATGATTGCCCTGAGTTGAAGAATGGCAATGGAAATGGAAGCTCTGGGAAGAAGCCTAACCCATTCAATCGAGGACAAGTGAACCATGTTAGCGTGGAGGAGGTTGAAGAGCAGCCAGACGCCGTTATCGGTAAGTTTTTGGTTAAGTCGTCTACTGCACTCGTTCTTTTTGATACTGGTGCATCGCATTCATACATATCAAGGGGATTCGTGGATAAGTATAAGTTGCCCACCAAAGTTCTTAAGACACCTATGCTAGTAACCTCACCCGGAGCAGAGTATATGGCAAGCAGAGGATTTTTTCATATGCCATTAACCATAGGTAGTCATACTTTCCCCTCAGACCTTATAATTCTAGAGTCACAAGGGTTGGATGTGATACTGGGCATGGATTGGCTGTCGATGTATGGAGGGAACATCGATTGCGCCAGTAAGTCGATTTATCTCACCACCCCGGAGGGAAAAAGGATCAAGTATGTATCCAGGCATACGTCAAGGAGAACCCAAGTAAATTCCCTCTCAGGAGTTGTTCAGGAGGAAGTACCTGTTGTGAAGGATTACCTGGATGTGTTTCCAGAGGAATTACCAGGCATGCCACCGGATCAAGACATTGAGTTCTTAATAGAACTATTGCCAGGCACCGGGCCTATATCAAAGAGACCATACTGGATGCCCGCAAACGACCTGGAGGAGATTAAGAAGCAGATTAAGGAGTTATTGGAGAAAGGTTACATCCGACGAAGTTCATCACTATGGGGAGCCCCAGTGCTCTTAGTTGAGAATAAAGATGGATCATTGAGGATGGTTGTTGATTATCGTGCGTTGAATGAAGTGACGATCAAGAACAAGTACCCACTGCCGATGATCAATGATTTGTTTGACCAGCTGCAAGGAGCTAAAGTGTTCTCGAAGATCGACCTGCGATCAGGATACCACCAGCTAAAGATTCGAGAGAAGGATATACCTAAGACAGCTTTCACCACAAGGTACGGGATGTATGAGTATACGGTTATGTCATTTGGATTGACTAATGCCCCTACCTATTTCATGAGTATGATGAACAAGGTGTTCATGGAGTTCTTGGATAAGTTTGTTGTGGTGTTCATAGATGATATCTTGGTATACTCGAAGAATGAAGAGGAGCACAAGGAGCATTTGCGTTTAGTTCTCGAGAAACTCAAGGAACACCAGTAGTATGCCAAGTTTAGCAAGTGTGAGTTTTGGTTGAAGGAAGTTGGATTCCTTGGACATGTTATATCAGGAGAAGGTATAGCAGTAGACCCCACCAAGGTTCAGTCAGTCACTGAGTGGTTGGCACCCACTTCAGTTGGAGAGATCCGCAATTTCCTTGGACTTGCGGGATACTATCGAAGATTTATAGAGAATTTCTCTAAAATTGCGAAGCCTATGATGGATTTGTTGAAGAAAGACACCAAGTTCAAATGGACGGAAGAATGTGAGGCCAGTTTTCAGGAGTTGAAGAAACGTCTGACTACAGCCCCAGTGCTAATTCTGCCAGATATACGCAAGGACTTCCAAGTGTATTGCGACGCATGTCGCTTAGGACTTGGAGGAGTACTTATGCAAGACAGAAGAGTTGTTTCATATGCCTCACAACAGCTTCGACCGCATGAGTTGAATTATGCCACGCATGATTTGGAGTTAGCAGCCGTGGTGTATGCACTCAAGACTTGGAGACACTTTCTGATTGGAAAACGTTGTGATGTGTACACGAATCACAAGAGTTTGAAGTACATTTTCACACAAAAGGAGCTGAACCTCAGGCAGAGGAGATGGTTAGAACTCATAAAGGATTATGACATGAAGCTGCATTATCATCCAGGAAAGGCCAATGTCGTAGCAGACGCCTTGAGCCGTAAGAGTTATGTTAACACCCTCGTAAGCGGAGGGATGCCAAAGGAGTTAGCCGAGGATCTCAGGGAACTTCGTTTGGAGATTGTTCCTAGAGGTTTTGTTACAGCTATGGAAGTTCAGTCTACATTGTTGGGAAAGATTCGGGAAGCTCAGAAGGATGATAAGGAGATTGCCGAGATAAAGGAGAGAATGGGCGAAGGAAAAGCCAAATGTTTTCGTGAGGATGAGCACGACACCTTATGGTTTGAGGACCGTGTTTATGTGCCCAATAATGCAGAGATCGGGAAGTTGATACTTCAGGAAGCTCATGACTCGCCATACTCGATACACCCCGGAAACACTAAGATGTATTTGGATTTGAAGGAGCGTTTCTGGTGGACTGGAATGAAGAAGGGTATTGCCGAGTATGTAGCCGTATGTGATGTATGTCAGAGAGTGAAGGGAGAACATCATAAGCCAGCAGGATTACTGCAGCCTATGTCGATACCCGAATGCAAGTGGGATAAGCTTGGCATGGATTTCATCACCGGATTGCCCAGGACCCGATCGGGATATGATTCTATCTGGGTAGTAGTTGATCGCTTGACCAAAGTAGCTCACTTTATCCCAGTGAAGACCACCTATACAAGTGCTTAGTTGGCCAAGATATATATGACTAGGATCGTATGTCTACATGCAGTTCCGAGGACCATCGTATCAGATAGATGAACGCAGTTTACTTCAAAGTTTTGGCATCAGTTGCACCAGACTTTGGGTACGAGGCTAGAGTTCAGCCTTTCATCCGCAGACAGATGGACAGACAGAGAGAGTCAATCAGATTCTGGAGGATATGTTGAGAGCTTGTGCGCTGGATTATGGATCTAGTTGGGATGACAATCTTCCCTACGCAGAGTTCTCGTACAACAATAGCTACCAGGCCAGTTTGAAGATGGCACCGTTCGAGGCCCTGTATGGACGAAGGTGCAGAACACCGTTGATGTGGGATGAAGTTGGAGACCGACAGTTGTTTGGACCAGATTTGATCAAGGAGTCCGAAGAGAAGGTTAAGTTGATTCGAGACAGACTGAAGGTAGCTCAGTCAAGGCAGAAGAGTTATGCAGACTCAAAATGCAAGGAGGTAGTCTATGAAATCGGAGATAGAGCATATCTTCGGGTGTCGCCTCTGCGAGGAGTTAAACGTTTTGGAGTTAAAGGAAAGTTAGCCCCAAGATTTGTAGGACCATACCGAGTTTTGGAACGTATGGGAGAGGTTGTCTACAAGTTGGAGTTACCCGAAGGACTGTCAGGAGTTCATGATGTGTTTCACGTTTCCCAGTTGAAGAAGTGCCATGCTGAGATGGCCGATATACCCCTGAGAGATACAGTGCCCTGGAAGCAATTCAGTTGGATAGTGATCTGGCCTATGAGGAGAAGCGAGTCAAGATTCTCGAGTTTGCCAGCCGAGTCACACACAGTAAGGTTATCAAGTTTTGCAAAGTCCAGTGGAGCCACCATACCGAGGATGAAGCCACCTGGGAACGAGAGGATGATCTTCTTAAAGACCACCTACACCTATTTTCTAGCCAACCCAAATCTTGAGGGCGAGATTCATCTTAAGGGGGTATGTTTGTAACATCCCAAATTTTCTATTTGGAATGTTATACATAGATCATTCATGCATATAATATTTCATTTGCATATTTGCTTTGCGATCCTAGAAATTCTAAGCAACTCAAGGACCCACGAAGAGAGTTAGGGATTTCATCGTTTTCATATTTGAATTTTATCAAATATTGAAACAAGAATCATTTGTTTTAATTATTTTTCTCTCCGAATGTCGATGTGGAACGACACCTATGGGATCACAAGAATCCCTACTACGGTTGCCGGGGTGTGGGGTTGCGAGAAGAGCAGGGCTAGTAGACAGCACAAGGATCGTTTACCCAGGTTCGGGCCGCGAGGATGCGTAAAACCCTAGTCCTGCTTTGGTGGGTGTATTTCAGAGAGTTCTTGAGCTCTCTAAGTAGCTGTGGTCAGTGCGTGGTTCGAAAGAGCTGAATCCTTCTCCAGTATGCCATGGGCCTCCTTTTATAGTCGGAAGGGGCTGCCACAGTGGCACACAGGAGGTGGAAAGGCGTACAGTGCCCTGAGCTTATCGCTCGTATTACAGGACAAGACGCATTTAATGCGTAGCTTAGGTGTCCCCTTGCTTTATTGGGGACGGGGGTGAGGCCCGTCCCGTCCGTCGCTGCTCCTCCTCGCTTTGACACACGCCCTGGCTAGTGAGGCGCGTGGTGCCATGTAGGCAGGCAGGCAGCTAAGGTGGCGTAGTGGCGGAGCCTTCACGAAGATCTGCATGCCGCCACGCAGGCGCTCGATGAGTTGGCCTGGGAGCTGCATGTTGCCACGCAGGTGCCCGCCCAGCTGGTTGGGCTGGCAGCTGCATGTGAACAGTGGTGGAAGCTTGGTTGGCATGGGCCTGGCGGTGGCCCTGCTGGCGTCCTTGGTGAGGGCCTTGCCGGGTGGCCCGGCAAGGGTCTTGCCATGTGGCCCGGCAAGGGTCTTGCCGTGTCGCGCCGTCGTCCCCGGCAAGGGCCTTGCCGGGGGTCTGGCGGCCTTCCTCGGCAAGGATCTTGCCGAGGATCGTCGTCTTCTATTCCTGATCTGATCTTGAATATGTCTCCACAAAGATCTGCATGCCACCACGGAGGTGCCTCCTGAGCCCTGGCCCAACGTGATGTTGGAGACCGTGGGCTCAAGGGTGGTCCGCTCTGTTGGCGCGGGGCGAGCTGTCCTGGCAAGGATCTTGCCGGGGCTGCTGAGGCTGCCCCGGCAAGGGTCTTGCCGGCAGAACCTGCTTCGTCCCTCTGCTCTTTGTGGTCTTGGCGTTGCTCTTATTATCTTGGGCCTTGGTCTTACCTTGGCTCACCTCCCCTCCTCTGCTTGGCGTGACCGTAGGCGCGGCTCTGACTGCCCGTGCACAGGTATAGGGGTACAAAAACGCACCCCTCTTTTTGTACACCGACAGGAGCCCCCGGTCCTGGGCCACACATAAGCGCGACACGTTGTTGGGCCAGGCCCAAAAACGGTGCGCGGGCAGGCGGGGCGGTTTTTACTGTGGTAAAACTTTTCGCGCGTTGCGCTTCCCACGACCCGCGCGCGCGGCGCGGCGTGGAGGGGTGTGCGTGACGTGGGCAGCATGTGTGGAGCGGTTTCCACACGCATGCGTCACATCACAGTAAATGGGTAGCGCGCCCCGCGGCTTACCCATAAAAAGGGATAACCGCACGCGCACTGTTCCTTTTACCCTTCGCGCAACCCCAATCTTGGAAACCTCCGCCTGCCTTCCTCTTCTTCTCCAAGCTTCGTTCCTGCTCGCCGCCGTTGCGCTTCCGCCGTCCTCTGTCCTGCCCTCCTCCCCCAGCCGCCATGGCGCCAAAATCCACCAAGGGCAAGGGAGTGGCCAAGGACGCCGGAGCCGCGGAGCCGCCGGAGAGTGCGCTGGCGGTGCAGCGGATGCAGTCCGCCTTCTTCCCCTCGACAGTTGACGTGTTCGAGCTTCGGGACTCCTTCAGGCCCCTGTGGGGAGTGAAGACGGGGGGGGGGGGGGAATTCGGGGCATCCAGCCACGCGCGTCATCCCCGCTGACTGCGCCGAGTCTGCCCCAAATCGGTACAGCAGAGGAGGAGGCGGACGACGAGTAAGTATCTGGTTCCTTTTCGTTATCTGTGCCTCCTCAATCTGTGTTGCTCGTCTTGAATTGTCTTCATCTTTGCAGGGACGTGGAGACGCTGGCCCCGAGAGTGAAGAGGGCCAAGGTCTCGGCGGGTGGCCAGCCCCCAATTGGTACTTTGGGGGCGCCACTGGTGGTGTTGAGCAGCCCGGACAACAGCCCCCGGCATAGCCCCCAGCGTAAGTTCATCACTCTTCCCCCGTCGACATGTGTGAGGGGCACGACACTCTGGTGCTGACCTTGCTAGGTATGCAGGAGGAGAGCAACAGCAGGAGGAGCCACAGAGGGCTACTCCCAACACGCCGCCCCCATCGACCACGCCGCCCCGAGGGGCGTCCCCGGCAAGGGCGCCAGGCACCGGGCCCACGCACATGGAGGAGGAGAAGGAGAACTTGGGCACCGGCGGCTTTGCCTCGACGCCAAATGTTGGCGGGGAGGGGACTTCCGTTTCCCAGCCGGGTACTGGCACAGGTAAGTCGTTCGCCGTTCGTCCCTGCTTCTTTTTCTTTCCGGCTCTTGGTCCTGGCCTTGCCTCATCCCCTTCTTCGGCGTCCAGATTCCTCCTCGGTGAACCCAAAGGACGTGGACGCCGTCATCGAGGACGTCGCCAAGGCCGCCGAGGCGGACGCCGAGAAGATCGCCGCCAAGGAGGCCGCCAAGGGTGCTGCCGAGGACGCCGCCGAGGGGCCTACCGGGGAGGCCGGCAAGGCTGCCGCTGAGGAGACCGGCAAGGGGCCTGCCGGAGAGGCCGGCAGGGCCGCTGCCGAGGAGGAGGAGGTGGCTGATGACCAGCCTTCCTCTTCTACTGCTTCCGGCTCCGGCAAGTACCTGAGGGTGAGCGACGACTTGTTCGTCCACCTTCTAGGCGCGTCGAGCACCAGGACACCCGTTGAGGGAGAGGTGTTCGATGATGAAGTGCTTGCCGCTGCTGGGCTTGAAGTTGTCGACGAGCCGATCGTTGGTGGCGACAGTTCGCAGGAAGAGCGGCTCCTCCACGCCATGGGCGCCAGCTTTTGGAAGCTCTAGGCGCTCCACCGCGCCCGCCTGGACAAGGCTAAGTCCAGGACGATGGTGGTGGAGAAGGCGGAGGTGGACCTCCAGAAGCGCGTTGCCGAGACGCAGGACTGGTTTCGCGAGGCCCACAAGGAGCTCAAGGCTGCCCAGGGCGAGCTGGCCAAGCATGACGTGGAGCTCACCATGAAGCTCGCCGACATCGAGAAAGCTCAAGAGACGGCGAGGAACTTGGCCGCGGCCGCCGAAGCTGCCCGGACCCAGCATGAGGTCGCGCTGAACTCCCAGGAGGAGGACCTCGCTGCACGTGAGGAGAAGCTTGCCGCCATGCTTCGCGGCAAGGATGCAGAGGTGGAGAAGCTTTTCTTGCAGCGGACCAGTGAGCTGGAGCAGAGGCACAAAGAGGCACTCAATGCCCAGGCACAGGTTCACGCCGGCAAGGTGGAGGAGTTGGAGGCGGAGCGCGACGGGCTGAAGGAGCAGGCCCTGAAGCTGTCCCAGGAGAAGGACACGCTTAACAGTGCCCTGACAGAGGCGCAGGGCGCGGTCGTCAGCAAAGCTGCGGAGCTCTCCGAGGCCAACAACTCCATCAAAGATCTCAAGCTGAAGCTGGAGGGTCTCGAGAAGGTGCTGTCGGAGGCCAAAACCCGAGAGGGGACCCTGGCCAAGGAGCTGGAGGCCGAGAAGCAGTTGCGGAGGAACGAGGGCCTCAACTTCGCGGATCACGTGGAGGGCGAGAGCCGTTGGCTCGATCGCCTCGCCACCGTCACCAACTAGGCCGCCGTGCAGCTGGCCATCGTGCGGATGCCGGACATGAGGTATGTCCCGGAGCGGAGCGTGAGCGCAAATTGCAGCCTGACCATGTTCTTTGAGAAGGTCGTCGGCGCTCTGGAGCGGGTCCACGCCAACCGGAGGCTTTGCTAGGGTGCCATGACCAAGGTTCTCACCAAGGTGGCGCACTGGTACCCCGACCTCGACCTCGACGCCGCGCTGGAGAGCTTGCCGGAGGGTACTTACCTCGCGCCGCTCAGGGAGCGCATCAAGCCCATCATCAGCCAAGTCGGTGAAATTCAGAGGGTGGAGGGCCAGCGCCGGGATTAGGCATCACGTTCTTTATCGCCGCTGCAGGTTCACAACCAAGACGATCGCTATCTCTAGTTAGAACTGCAGCAACAATTCGATGTAATATAACTCTCCAACACTTTCAGTATTATGCATGTTATTTTCCTGTTCGATTTTCCTTTGTATGTCCTCCCTACGTTACTGGGTAGGCTCGCCGGCGCGTAAACCCAAGGTGGCGTCTTGGGGATGGATCCCCATTGGCCTGCCAGGTGTGCTTGCTGCCGGGCGAACCACCTTGCCGCCCTTAGCGCGGCCGCCCGAACTGTCGAGCTTGACTCGAGTCAGAGTCGGGAGCGTTGCCAAGTGGAAGGCTACCCGGCCACTCTCGACGCGGCCGCTTTGAGCTGTTGAGCGGGCTCGAAACAGAACAAGGGTGTTACCAATTGCGGGAGGGCCCCTTTGCGTGCAGGTTTCTCATACATAGGCGAGATCTCCGAGGACGATAACCTTATGTATAGGAGGAAATAACTCAAAGCTCTGAATGACTTAGCTTTTCTGTTGCCGGGCCGGCGTCGTTCCTCTAGTCGCCTTCTTCTCAGGAGCTAAGGGCGATGAAGAACTGTTAGGCTAACTACTAGACCAGATTCTCACAATTGCACCCCCTAAATAGCGCGCCAAAGATGTCGGTGTGGAACGACACCTATGGGATCACAAGAATCCCTACTACGGTTGCCGGGGCGTGGGGTTGCGAGAAGATCAGGGCTAGTATACAACACAAGGATCGTTTACCCAGGTTCGGGCCACAAGGATGCGTAAAACCCTAGTCCTGGTTTGGTGGGTGTATTTCAGAGAGTTCTTGAGCTCTTGAACTAGCTGTGGTCAGTGCGTGGTTCGAAAGAGGCGAATCCTTCTCTAGTATGCCATGGGCCTCCTTTTATAGTCAGAAGGGGCTGCCACAGTGGCACACAGGAGGTGGAAAGGCGTACAGTGCCCTGAGCTTATCGCTCGTATTACAGGACAAGATGCATTTAATGCGTAGCTTAGGTGTCCCCTTGATTTATTGGGGACGGGGGTGAGGCCCGTCCCGTCCATCGCCGCTCCTCCTCGCTTTGACACGCGCCCTGCCCAGTGAGGCGCGTGGTGCCATGTAGGCAGGCAGGCATCTGAGGTGGCGCAGTGGCGGAGCCTTCACGAAGATCTGCATGCCGCCACGTAGGCGCTCGATGAGTTAACCTGGGAGCTGCATGTTGCCATGCAGGTGCCCGCCCAGCTGGTTGGGCTGGCAGCTGCATGTGAACGGCGGTGGAAGCTTGGTTGGTGTGGGCCTGGCGGTGGCCCTGCTGGCGTCCTTGGTGAGGGCCTTGCCGGGTGGCCCGGCAAGGGTCTTGCCATGTCGCGCTGTCGTCCCCGGCAAGGGCCTTGCCGGGTGTCTGGCGGCCTTCCTCGGCAAGGATCTTGCCGAGGATCGTCGTCTTCTATTCCTCATCTGATCTTGAATGTCTTCACAAAGATCTGCATGCCACCACAGAGGTGCCTCCCGAGCCCTGGCCAAACGCGATGTTGGAGACCGTGGGCTCAAGGGTGGCCCGCTCTATTGGTGCGGGGCGAGCTGTCCCCGCAAGGATCTTGCCGGGGGAACCTGCTTCGTCCCTCTGCTCTTTGTGGTATTGGCCTTGGCGTTGCTCTTATTATATTGGGCCTTGGTCTTACCTTGGCTCACCTCCCCTGCTCTGCTTGGCATGACTGTAGGCGCGGCTCCGACTGCCCGTGCACAGGTATAGGGGTACAAAAAATGCACCCCTCTTTTTGTACACCGACACCGAAAATATTTCATATCAAAATATATGAGAGGGGATAATATGACTTCCCAAAATAATGAAATATTGGAGGAAAATATTAAAAACAAAGAAACGTTTTTATTTGGATTTTATTGCTATTTTATTTGAATTAGGAAAAATACGCGTTTTTAAATATTGCATTAGGGTCCTAAATAAATGTCCACCTTGTCCGGTAGATTTTTATAGGACAGGGAAAATTTATTTCAGGATTTTTGGAGTCCGTTTAGTATTTCTTTTCTTCATTTTTCTGCGCGTCGGAATATGTAAAAAAAATGCAACCGCCTTACCGGGCCGTGTCCGACCTGGACACCAACCCGGCCGGCCTCTTTATAAGCCGGGGGCCCGAGACCCCGCAGCCCACCAGTCGCCGCGCCGCGCCTCCCGAACCCTAGCCGCCAGCCCGCGCCGCCGCCTCGATCCGCGAGCCGCCGTCCCGCCACTCGCCGCCGCCGCTGCCGCGCGCCGCCGTCGCCCGCGCCGTCGCCCGGAGCCGCCGCCCCGCCCCACCGGATCCCGCCGCCGAGGTAGCCGCCGCCGCCGCCGGTTTTCACGAGTTGACCGTCGTTTTTTGGTTAGTTCGGTTTTTTTAAACCCTAGATCTGTTTTCTTTAAAAATAGATCGGTTCGGTTTTTCTCGGTTCGGTTAAATTGCGGACGTTCGTCCATATGTTCAATTTAACTAACATCGTTCACCCGTTAGTCACAGACAGCGAACGTTCATTCGTTAGCCTATTCGTTAGTTTTTCTTTTTCCAGGGTTTTTCGCGATTATTTTCGATCGTGATTTCTGACCCGATTTTTGTTTCAGTTTATCTTTTCGCTCGTTTATCGGAATCAGGCGATTCAAGCGCCTAGATCTTCGTCTCGAAGCCCTCTTTCTGTTTAACCAACTTGAACAAGATTTTGGTACTGTAAAATTTGACTTTAGTCCAGATTAGTAATCGGATATTGTTTCTTTCGAACTTTGAGTTTCGTTGCTCCGTTTGATTTGATTCTTTTTGCAAACCAGAGTTCTTGAGTTGAACTTTCTGGTTAGATCTTCTTATTTGAGTTTTACCAGTGCATCTATGATTGATTTCTTATGTATGCTATTGCTTGTTTGCGACAGAATTCCCGGAGTGCGAAGCGTGCTACTACGAGTCTCTAGGTTTTGCAGATCGTCAGCAAGGCAAGTAACACATTGATCATACTCTTTTCATACCTAGTTTTTATGCATTAGTTCCAATCCTCAAACACTGCATGATTAGGATGTGATTAACTTGTGGGTTTGGGGAGGTAGATGGTGAGGTAGAACCTATTGCCCTGTTTAGTATCAAACCTTGGGAGTTACTTCTACGTTATGCTATTACTGCTATGCTATGCTCGTAGACGTGGTTTGGGTGAGTGAATCCATTACAGATGTGAGATTCTTATTTAATGGTTCAACTTAAGGTGGCAACTTTAACACACATCTGGGTGGATTGCTTGTTTTGGGCACCTGGGGAATCCAGTGTTGTCCTAGGAGATCCCGGTGATATACCATGTGATCCTCCTACGGTCCGCCACCCAGGCTCAAAGGGATCATGAGATATTTCATGCTAGAAACTTCCGTGTGCAGCCACAAGCCATTATGGGCTCTGGCATAGTTGAGTATGCTACATGACCTCTTGAAGAGGTGGACTAGCAGATGTAGGGGAAATTAGGTGTACCGGTCCACCCGGAGTAAAGAGTCAATGTTTCTGAAAGACTGTGTCTCGGTCATCCATTTCTCAAACACCATGTAGTGCAAGAAATCCAACGGAGGAGATCGAGTCTTGTGGGGAAAAGTGCGCAAACCTCTGCAGAGTGTACAATCTAATCATGGTTAGCCGTGTCCCCGGTTATGGACATCTTGAGTATCTAGTACTTGGATTATCCTACTGAACCTCATCACTCTAAAATTAAACTGTTGGGTTGATGATTATTTTCCTTAATTGGGATTGAGATGGGGGATACCATTCTCAGTGTTGTTCAACCATCATGATAGTTAAATAAAATATATTCCTTTGTTGTAGGAAAAAATTGGCTTTTCGCAAAACATATTAACCATTACAGCCTCCACCAGCCATATATGCATGTAGTGATAGTATTCATTTGTTCATTGCTTTACTGTGTTACTTTGCCATCATATTCCATGTGCTGACCTGTTTTCGGGCTGCAACGTATTATGTTGCACACTTTTCAGACGATGAGTAAGGTTCGCTATGCCGTTGTCGTGCACTCAGCTATGCCGTTGGAGTTGATGGACTCACTTTATCTTCCAAGCCTTCCGTTGTTATCTTATTTAGATGGCCTTAAGCCATATTTACTGTAATAAGTTCTCTTTGGAGACTATCGATGTAATAAGTGTGTGATTGCTACTCTGTTATAAATCCTTCGAGAACTGTGTGCGTCAGCATTACCGATCCAGGGATGACACTGAAGCACAGAGACTTGACCGTCGGAGGTCAGGTTGCTACATATTCATAGATAAGCTGATCATAAATCCAAAATTCATCGGATCTCGGCAAACACACCGCAAAAGAGTATTACATCGAATAGATCTCCAAGAACATCGAGGAGAACTTTGTATTGAGAATCAAACAGAGAGAAGAAGCCATGTAGCTACTAGCTATGGACCCGTAGGTCTGTGGTAAACTACTCACGCTTCATCGGACAGGCAATGGTGTTAATGTAGAAGCCCTCCGTGATCGAATCCCCCTCCGACAGGACGCCGAAAAAGGTCCCAAGATGGGATCACACGGGTACAGAATGCTACGGCGGTGGAAAAGTGGTTTCGTGGCTCCCCTGGATGTTTTTGGGGCATAAGAGTATATATAGGAGGAAGATCTAGGTCAGGGGGTCACCGAGGAGCCCACAAGGTCGGGGGGCGCGCCCTCCATCCTTGTGGCCACCTCGTGGCTCTTCTGACTTGCATTCCAAGTCTCCTGGGTGTCTTCTAGTCCAAGAAAAATCATCGCGAAAGTTTTATTCCGTTTGGACTCCGTTTGGTATTCCTTTTCTGTGAAACTCTAAAACAAGGAAAAAGCAGGAACTGGCACTGGGCTCTAGGTTAGTAGGTTAGCCCCAAAAATCATATAAAATAGCATATTAATGCATATAAACATCCAAAACAGATAATATAATAGCATGAAACAATAAAAAATTATAGATACATTGGAGACGTATCAAGCATCCCCAAGCTTAATTCCTGCTCGTCCTCGAGTAGGTAAATGATAAAAAACAGAATTTTTGATGTGGAATTCTACCTAACATATTTATCATGTAATTCTCTTTATTGTGGCATGAATGTTCAGATCCATAAGATTCAAATTTTTTTTTAATATTGACATAAAAACAATAATACTTCAAGCATACTAACAAAATAATTATGTCTTCTCAAAATAGCATGGCCAAAGAAAGCTTATCCCTACAAAATCATATAGTCTAGCTATGCTCCATCATCATCACAAAATATTTAAATCATGCACAAACCCGATGACAAGCCAAGCAATTGTTTCATACTATTGATGTTCTCATACTTTTTCAACTTTCACGCAATACATGAGCGTGAGCCATGGACATAGAACTATAGGTGGAATAGACGGTGGTTGTGGAGAAGACAAAAAGAAGGAGATAGTCTCACATCAACTAGGCGTATCAACGGGCTATGGAGATGCCCATTAATAGATATCAATATGATTTAGTAAGGATTGCCATGCAACGGATGCAGTAGAGCTATAAGTTTATGAAATCTCAAAAAGAAAACTAAGTGGGTGTGCATCCAACTTGCTTGCTCACGAAGACCTAGGGTAATTTGAGGAAGCCCATCATTGGAATATACAAGCCAAGTTCTATAATGAAAATTTCCCACTAGTATATGAAAGTGACAAAATAGGAGACTCTCTATCATGAAGATCATGGTGCTACTTTGAAGGACAAGTGTGGCAAAAAAGGATAGTAACATTGTCCCTTCTCTCTTTTCTCTCATTTTTATTGGGCCTTCTTTCATTTTTTTGCCTCTTTTATTTCGTCCGGAGTCTCATCCCGACTTGTGGGGGAATCATTGTCTGCATCATCCTTTCCTCACATGGGGCAATGCTCTAATAATGAAGATCATCACACTTTTATTTACTTACAACTCAAAATTTTGAACTCGATACTTAGAACAAAATATGACTCTATGTGAATGCCTCCGGCAGTGTACCGGGATGTGCAATGAATCAACAGTGACATGTATAAAAAATGATGAACGGTAGCTTTGCCACAAATACGATGTCAACTACATGATCATACAAAGCAATATGACAATGTTAATGCGTGTCATAATAAACGAAAAGGTGGAAAAGTTGCATGGCAATATATCTCGGAATGGCTATGGAAATGCCATAATAGGTAGGTATGGTGGCTGTTTTGAGGAAGGATATGTGGTGGGTTTATGGTACCGGTGAAAGTTGTGCGGTACAAGAGAGGCTAGCAATGGCAGAGAGGTGAGAGTGCGTATAATCCATGGACTCAACATTAGTAATAAAGAACTCACATAATTATTGCAAAAATCTATTAGTCATCGAAACAGAGTACTACGCACATGCTCCTATGGGGATAGATTGGTAGGAAAAGACCATCGCTCGTCCCCGACCGCCACTCATAAGGAAGACAATCAAAATTAAATCATGCTCCGACTTCATCACATAACGGTTCACCATACGTGCATGCTACGGGACTCACAAACTTTAACACAAGTATTTCTCAAATTCACAACTACTCACTAGCATGACTCTAATATCACCATCCTCATGTCTCAAAACAATCATTAGGAATCAAACTTCTCATAGTATTCAATGCACTATATATGTAAGTTTTTATTATATCCCTCTTGGATGCCTATCATATTAGGACTAATTTTATAACCAAAGAAAATTACCATGCTGTTTAGAGACTCTCAAAATAATATAAGTGAAGTGTGAGAGTTCATCAGTTTCTATAAAATAAAATCACCACCGTGCTCTAAAAAGATATAAGTGAAGCATTAGAGCAAATTTGTCTAGCTCAAAAGATATAAGTGAAGCACATAGAGTATTCTAATAAATCACGATTCATGCGTGTCTCTCCCAAAAGGTGTATACAGCAAGGATGATTGTGGCACACTAAAAAGCAAAGACTCAAATCATACAAGACGCTCCAAGCAAAACACATATCATGTGGTGAATAAAAATATAGCCTCAAGTAAAGTTACCGATAGACGAAGACGAAAGAGGGGATGCCTTCCCGGGGCATCCCCAAGCTTAGGCTCTTTGGCCTCCTTGAATATTACCTTGGGGTGCCTTGGTCATCCCCATGCTTATCTTGCCACTCTTTATTTCATAGTCCATCAAATCCTCACCAAAAGCTTGAAAACTTCACAACACAAAACTCAACAGAAAATTTTGTAAGCTCCGTTAGTACAAGAAAATAAATCACCACTTTTGGTACTGTTGTGAACTCATTCTTTATTTATATTGGTGTAATATCTACTGTATTGCAACTTTTCCATGGTTCATACCCCCCGATACTAGCCATAGATTCATTAAAATAAGAAAACAACACGCGAAAAACAGAATCTGTCAAAAACATAACAGTGTGTAGCAATCTGTAACTCTCGAATACTTATGCAACTCCAAAAATTCTGAAAAATTAGGAAGACCTAAGAAATTTGTTTATTAATCTTCTGCAAAAAGAGTAAACTCAAAAGCACACATCTGTGAATTATGAAAATTATTTTCCTGGGCGTAAAAGTTTCTGTTTTTCAGCAAGATCAAATCAACTATTACCGTAAGCTATCCCAAAGGTCTTACTTGGCACAAACACTAATTAAAACACAAAACCACATCTAACCAGAGGCTAGATGAATTATTCAAAGAAAAACAGAACCTAAAAAGCAAAAACATAAAATAAAATTGGGTTGCCTCCCAACAAGCGCTATCGTTTAACGCCCTTAGCTAGGCGTAAAACATGAATAGATCTAGGTGTTATCATCTTTGGTATGCAATCCATAAGTAGCTTTCATAATAGATTCATAAGGCAATTTAATTTTCTTTAAAGGAAAGTGTTCCATGCCCTTCCTTAACGGAAATTAAAATCTAATGTTTTCTTCTTTCATATCAATAATTGCACCAATTGTTCTAAGGAAAGGTCTACCAAGAATAATAGGACATGTAGGATTGCAATTTATCAAGAACAATGAAATCTACGGGCACATAATTCCTAGTTGCAACAATAAGAACATCATTAATCTTCCCATAGGTTTGCTAATAGTGGAATCCGCAAGATGCAAATTTAAGGAACAATCATCAAATTCACGGAAACCTAACACGTCACATAAAGTTTTCGAAATTGTGGAAACACTAGCACCCAAATCACACAAAGCATAGCATTCATAATCTTTAATCTTGATCTTAATAGTAGGTTTCCACTCATCATAAAGTTTTCTAGGAATAGAAACTTCCAAATTAAGCTTTTCTTCATAAGATTGCATCATGGCATCAACGATGTGTTTAGTAAAAGCTTTGTTTCGATTATAAGCATGAGGAGAATTCAACATGGATTGCAACAAGGAAATACAATCCATCAAAGAGCAATTATCATAATTAAAGTCTTTGAGATCCAAAATAGTGGGTTCATTGCTATCTAATGTTTTGACCTCTCCAATCCCACTTTTATCAATTTTTGCATCAAGATCTAAAAACTGCGAATCATTGGGACGCCTTCTAAATAAAGTTGACTCATCTCCAGTCCCATCTTTATCAAGATTCACATTGGAAAACAAAGATTCAATAGGAGTCACGTCAATCACTTTAATATCTTCATCATTATTTAGAGCTTCTGGTTCGACGGCCATTTTATTTACTAAAGTGGCTTGTTTGTCCGAAATTTGACCTACTAAATTTTCAAGACTAGATGATACCCCGCGCGTTGCCGCGCAACATTTTGAAAGAATCAAGTAGGACGTTACGAAAGTAGGAACCAATAGTGTGCTGATTAAAATGAAGCAATCAAGTAAAACGTGTGATTTCGAGTTCAAAGTAAATGATTTTTGAAGGTAAACGGTTTACGTGCAAAGGGAAAATAGACGGAAAGCATAGCAAGTAACTTTTCTTTTTACCATTCTTTACTTTTGACAAAACCAAAGGGCAATGTATAACGGCAGCACAGCAAAACGGCAATAGTGCGCCGATAGTTGAAACCACAGTGTCGACTAAATGAGATAACGTTGTACTACTACTTGAAATGTTCAGATAATCAGACATATATGCCATGAAACCCAGTAAAGTCATATTATTATGCATGCTCAATGTCATCCAGGCTCCAGCACAGTTACGATGTTGAGTTTTCTGGTGTAGCAAATAGAATTAATCAGAATCCTATGCTCTCTAAATGATATGAGAGCAATGTAGATTGCGAACAGCAATAGGCCTATACAGCAACAAAGAATCACCAATTTTTCCAGCAACGATAACTATCCTTGTCAGGCAAGACGTCTAGCACCTATGCAGCATCGGCGGAACCTGACAAAATAAAATAAGCTCAGTCATGGGAAAAAACTGAGGAGGCTCTCTGACCGACCCTCTTACCATGAGGAAGACGCAAGCATTTCCACCACACGCCTCGATCTGCTCCCCTGTCTCATCTGCCACCACCTCCGCATGATCCTTGCCGAGCTCCTAGCCACACAACGCAGGTGAATCGCACTGCTCGATCCTCCTCCACATTGTGGGTCGTCACGCTGGGCATCGCCACGCTCCACGGCTTTGAGTCCGCCGCAGCCGACGGAGCCAGATATGCCGCCTTGGTGGTGCTGCTGTAGGATAACGACGGGACGGGACAACTGGCGAGCCAAGACATGCATCTAATTCTACCTTGCCCTGGTGCGTGCAGCGCATGAGTGAGCATGGAAGATGGCCAAGGTCACTGAAGCAGTGGGCATGGAGGATTTTACAGTTCTATTTATTTTCTCCGGCGGCCAATCAAGCCTCGTTTCGCCTAAACTCTCTCACCTATCGAGGGCCTGCGAGCTGCCCCGTCCTTGCCGTCATTGACGCGCTTGGCGAGACTCGGACGTAGTGGTAGAGCGATGACACACAGGCCGCCGCTGCTCCGAGGGTCGCGAGCTGGCCCCCCCTCCCTGCCATCAATGACGCGCCCGACAAGACTCGAAGGCAGAACGATGACACACGGGCCGCCACTACTCCGAGAGGTTGCACTACCGTGACGGGAGCGCGCCACTGCAGATGGCCGACTTAAGCGGTAGCGCAGCCTCGTTGGGGAGCTCGGAGATGCGGTCCTCCCAATCCCTGCGTGTCACCGCTCCTCCTCCTCTATCCTCCTACTCCTCACCGATGCAGATGGCCAACTTGAGTGGCAACACAGGCTCGTTGCGAAACCCCGAGATGAGGTCCGATCCTCCGACCCCTTGCGCGTCGCCGATCCTCCAGCTAAATCGACCAAGATATTTATGAAGGGATTCTATGCGACGTGGAGGCACTGGCTCTTTGGGTGTCTCTTTGAATGCAGAAGGTAAATAAAACGATCGATCATGTCTCTTTGAATGCCAATAATTATCAATCATGTCTCTTTAAATCCCACGATTGATCATGTCTCTTCGGGTGCTTGCGTATGATTTTCTGAGTTGCCCTCCTTGGGAGACCGAGAGTCTTTTCCATGGACCTAGAATTATTGACAAAAGAAAAACTATATCACAGGATGGAATCGATGATGGGGCTAGACTGCTAAGGTGGAAAGAGGTGGATGGTTGCATGTTAATTGCTAATGTGTACAGTGTGCATGGTGAGAGAATAGGTTGTAGTGGGTATCAACTTCTTAAGAATGTTAGATGCGCAAACTAAGATCTTAAACCATAGAATTCCTTAGACATATCATCAAGATCTTTATTCATGTATTCGTTCCTAAAGAGATCATTATGCTCAAATTGCAAAGACATGACGCTTCTAATATTATTTTCAATTTCGGCCAACCTCCTAAGGTGAGGGTCAACGTTTTTTGGAGGAGACATTGCGACAAAGCAAGCAATACAACACACGAGCACACAAAAAGCAAGCGAAGAAAATGAACGGAAGAAGGGTGAAGAAAAGGTGAATCTTTTCGAAAATCGTAGTGGGGGAGAGGAAAACGAGAGGTGAATGGCAAATAATTTAATGCGAGGGATGAGAGTTTATGATGGGTACTTGGTATGTCTCGGCTTGGTGTAGATCTCCCCGGCAACGGCGCCAGAAATTCTTCCTGCTACTTCTTGAGCTTGCGTTGGTTTTTCCCTTGAAGAGGAAAGGGTGATGCAGCAAAGTAGAGTAAGTATTTCCCTCAGCTTTTGAGAACCAAGGTATCAATCCAGTAGGAGACAACGCGCAAGCCACCGAATACCTGCACAAACAAACACCAACTTGCACCCAACGCGACAAAGGGGTTGTCAATCCCTTCACGGTTATTTGCAATGTGAGATCTGATAGAGATGATAAATGGTAAAGTAATATTTTTGGTATTTTTGGTATATGGAACGGAAAGTAAAAGATTGCAAAGTAAAGGAACGGCGACAGAAATTGGCAAGTTGATGGGAAACTAATATGATGTAAAATAGACCCGGGGGCCATAGGTTTCACTAGAGGCTTCTCTAAAGATAGGAATTATTATGGTGGGTGAACAAATTATTGCCGAGCAATTGATAGAAAAGTGCAAAGTTATGACGATATCTAAGGCAATGATCATGAATATAGCATCACGTCCGTGTCAAGTAGACCGAAACGATTCTGTATCTACTACTATTACTCCACACATTGACTGCTATCCAGCATGCATCTAGAGTATTAAGTTCATAAAGAACGGAGTAACGCACTAAGCAAGATGACATGATGTAGAGGAATTAACTGAAACAATACAGTACGTGCCTTGCTGCCCCTACTGTCACTGGGAAAGGACACCGCAAGATTGAACCCAAAGCTAAGCACTTCTCCCATTGCAAGAAAAACCAATCTAGTTGGCCAAACCAAATTGATAGTTCGAAGAGACTTGCAAAGATATCAAATCATGCATATAAGAATTCAGAGAAGATTCAAATAATATTCATAGATAAGCTGATCATAAATCCACAGTTCATCGGATCTCGGCAAACACACTGCAAAAGAGTATTACATCGAATAGATCTCCAAGAACATCGAGGAGAACTTTGTATTGAGAATCAAAGAGAGAGAAGAAGTCATCTGGCTACTAGCTATGGACCCGTAGGTCTGTGGTAAACTACTTACGCTTCATCGGAGAGGAAATGGTGTTGATGTAGAATCCCTCTGTGATCGAATCCCCCTCCGGCAGGACACCGGAAAAGGTCCCAATATGGGATCTCACGGGTACAGAAGGTTGCGGCGGTGGAAAAGTGGTTTCGTGGCTCCCCTGGATGTTTTTGGGGTATAAGAGTATATATAGGAGGAAGATCTAGGACAGGGGGTCACCGAGGGGCCGACAAGGTCGGGGGGCGCGCCCTCCACCCTTGTGGCCTCCTCGTGGCTCTTCTGACTTGCACTCCAAGTCTCCTTGGTGTCTTCTGGTCCAAAACAAATCATCGCGAAAGTTTTATTCCGTTTGGTATTCGTTTTCTGCGAAACTCTAAGACAAGGAAATAACATGAACTGACACTGGGCTCTAGGTTAATAGGTTAGTCCCAAAAATCATATAAAATAGCATATTAATGCATATAAAACATCCAAAACAGCTGATATAATAGCATGAAACAATAAAAAATTATAGATACGTTGGAGACGTATCAGCAATCATGGAAGACTATATGATGATTGAGTATGTGGAGCTCTTACTTAGAATTTGTTGAATAAGTTGAATTGCAATTGCTTGGTGACTGAGAACATAGGTTGTTGTGTTTCAAGAGAATTCATTGTTTGAACCTGAACATGTGAATTGGTTACTACTTTAACATGAGAGGTTTAATAAGAAAGAATTGCTGTTATGATGCCAGGAAAAGTGATTGAAATTATCATTGATCAAACTTATGCACTTTGCTAGCATTCACACTTCATAAATTATTTCTTTTATCATTTACCTACTCGAGGACGAGTAGGAATTATGCTTGGGGATGCTGATACGTCTCCAATGTATCTATAATTTATGAAGTATTCATGCTCTTATATTATCATTCTTGGATGTTTTACAATCATTTTATAGCAACTTATATCATTTTTTGGGAATAACCTATTGACATAGTGCCCAGTGTCAGTTGTTGTTTTTGCTTGTTTTTTACATCGCACGAAATCAATATCAAATGGAGTCCAAATGCAGCAAAAAAATTGGAATTTTTTTTGGACAAGAACACCCAGGATGGGCCAGAGGGGTACCCCGAGGGGGGCACAACCCACCTGGGCGCGCCTGGGCCCCCAGGCACGCCCTGGTGGGTTGTGCCCACCTCGGTGGCCTCCCGCACCGCCTCTTCGCCCTATAAATTGTCAAATATTCCAAAAACCCTTGGGGTAACCCTAGATCGGAAGTTCCGCCGCCGCAAGCCTCTACAGCCACGAAAAACCAATCGGGAGCCCATTCCGGCACCCTGCCGGAGGGGGAGATCATCACTGGAGGCCATCTTCATCATCCCATGATCTCCATGATGAGGAGGGAGCAGTCCACCCTTGGGGCTGAGGGTTTGTACCGGTAGCTATGAGTTTAATCTCTCTCTCTCTCTCTCTCGTGATCTTGATGTGTCGGGGGCTTTGTTAATATAGTTGGACCATATGGCGTTTCCCCTCTCTATCTTCTTGTGATGAATTGAGTTTTCCCTTTGAGATTTCGTTTTATTGGATTGAATACTTTTATGGATTTGAGAACACTTGATGTATATCTTGCTATGAATACCCGTGGTGACAATGGGGTATCATATTGATTCACTTGATATGTGTTTTGGCACTCAACTCGCGGATTCCCGAGGTGACCTTGGGATAATCTATGCATAGGGGTTGATGCATGTTCTTGTCTTTGTTTCTCTGGTATAAATCTTGGGGCACTCTTTGAGGTTCCTTGTGTTGGATTGAGTATTATGAATCTGAAATTATTTGGTGTTATTTTAGTATGAACTCTTGGATAGATCGATCGGAAAGAATAGCTTCGAGGTGGTTTCGTACCCTACAAACAATTTCTTCTTATGTTCTCCGCTTGATAGGAACTTTGGAGTGATTCTTCATCGCACATTGAGGGATGGTTATATGATCCAATTATATTAGCATTGTTGAGAGATTGCACTAGTGAAAGTACGGACCCTAGGCCTCATTTTCAAGCATTGCAATACCGTTTGTGCTCCGTTTTATCAGTTGCTACCTTGCTATTTTTTATTGTCCTTATTACAAAAATCAATATCTACTATCCATATTACACTTGTATCACCATCTCTTCGCCGAACTAGTGCACCTATAAAAATTACCATTGTATTTGGTGTGTTAGGGACACTAGAGACTTTTTATTATTTGGTTGCAGGGTTGTTTGAGAAAGACTATCTTCATCCTACGCCTCCCACGGATTGATAAACCTTAGGTCATCCACTTGAGGGAAAATTGCTACTGTCCTACAAAACTCTGCGCTTGGAGGCCCAACACTTGTCTACAAGAATAAAGCTGCATAGTAGACATCAACACCCCTCTCTCATCTCCCACTAACAGAGTGCGATAAAAGCCCTCAAACTCTACAGGCCTAGGTGCCCTTATTTCCCCATCAGAAGGGAGCAAGCATATATCACAAAATTCAGTAAGTGGTATATGACGGCTTTCAATATATAAATTAAACCGCACCTCAGGGGTGTTATTCCTACTTATGAAATGAAAACTTTGCACAAAGGAATTTGTAAGGAGATGATATTGTTCACACCCAGCTGCGATGAAGTCGGTGAGGCCAGCATTGGCAGCAAATTGTGCGAACTCTTGACGGATTCTAGCTCCATCCATGAAGGGATTATGTGGCCATTCGCATGGCCGCACTTCCGCCATTCTCTGAGTTTGGAGGTCACTATCCGATGATTCACCCACAATTCCCTTGGAGTTCTTCTTGGAAGCGAACTTCCAAAATAAACTCATCTTATTCCTATGAACAAAATTCTGAAATTTTTAGTCCACAAATTTTTTCTCAACAAAACTTCACAAGAGTGATAGTAACCACTCATAAGCCTTCATAGAGGCTATATTAAGCATTAAAACTACTTAGAACTCTAAGAATTCAACATGCAAGCTCATCTACAGCAGCACCAAGAGTAGCCAATTATTCCAAATATAAACTACTAAAGCAAAAACTAATTGGACCAATGGTGGAGTCACATACCAAGTACCAATCCCCCAAAACAGTTTCGGAAACGGAGCTTCGAGCAAAGAGATCGAAATCCGCGGGTTTGAGAGCAAGAACACGAGAAAGAGAGCAATGGTGTTTTTTTCTGGAGGTAGGTGATGACATGGGCTAAAGAGAAGTGAGGGGGCCCACGTGGGGACCACAACCCACCAGGGCGCACCTGGGGGTGCTGGCGCGCCCAGGTGGGTTGTGCCCACCTGGTGCACCCCCTCTGATGTTATTTGCACCAAAAATTCTTAAATATTCGGAAAAAATCGTATAAAATTTTCAGGACATTCTGAGAACTTTTATTTTTGGGTCATTTTTTATTTGAGCGGAAAATCCAGAAAACAGGAAAAAGATGGCATTTTATTTTATTTAGCTAAGAAAAACAGAAAATAAAAGGTGAGGACAGAAGGTTGTGCCTACTAGATTCGTCGACTCCATACCTCCCAAAAGTGATCCATTAATAAGGTTGATCAAGTCTTATTAACAACCACCTTCGATTAGCATGAAACCGAAGAACTTTTGTAAAACACTAAGTTACCTCAACGGGGATATGCATGTCCCCAACAATAAGTATATCATATTTCTTTTTGGCAGTAGGTAGAGGTATTTGAAAACTTCCAATAGTGAGTGTCGGAGATTTTTCAATAACATTTATACCATTCACTTGGAATTGTTTCTTCGGAAAGTGCACCATATGCTCATTACCATTGATATGAAAAGTGATCTTGCTTTTATTGCAATCAATAACAGCCCCTGCAATATTCAAAAAGGGTCTACCAAGGATAATCGACATGCTGTCGTCCTCGGGCATCTCAAGTATAACAAAGTCAGTCAAAATAGTAACATTTGCAACAACAACAACGGGCACATCCTCATAAATACCGATAGGTATGGCAGTTGATTTATCAGCCATTTGCAAAGATATTTTAGTAGGTGTGAGTTTATTCAAATCAAGTCTTTTGTATAAAGAGAAAGGCATAACACTCACACTAGCTCCTAAATCACACAAAGCAGTTTTCACATAATTTCTTTTGATAGAGCATGGTATAGTTGGTATTCCCGGATCTCCAAGTTTTTTAGGTACTCCATCCTTAAAAGAATAATTAGCAAGCATGGTGGAGATTTCAGCTTCCAGTATTTTTCTCTTATTGGTGATGATGTCTTTCATGTACTTTGCATAAGGGGCCATCTTTAAAATATCAGTCAAGCGGGTACGTAAAAAGACTGGCCTAATCATTTCAGCAAAGCGTTCAAATTCTTCATCATCTTTCTTTTTAGTTGATTTAGGTGGAAAGGGCATAGATTTTGAACCCATGGTTCTCTTTCCTTACCATGTTTCCTAGCGACAAAGTCTCTTTTATCATATCTTTTATTCTTGGGTTGTGGGTTATCAAGATCAATAGCTGGTTCTATTTCGACATCATTATATGGTTCTTTATTATTTGTTTGAGTGTGTTCATGAACCTCATCATTATCTTTTTCATTATCACTAGGTGAGTGTTCATTACCAGATTGAGTTTCGGCATCAGAAATAAAAATATCATTATTAGCTTAAGGAGGTTTTTCTATCTCAGGTTCACTAGAGGTATGCAAAGTCCTATCATTTTTCTTTTACCTTTTCTTTTTAGAGGAACTAGGTGCATCAGTGTTAATTCTTTGAGAATCTTTTTCAATTCTTTTTGGGTGTCCCTCAGGATAAAGTGGTTCCTGAGTCATTTTACCTCCCCTAGTTGCTACTCTAACAGCAAAGTCATTTATATTATTGTTCATTTCATCAAGCAATTCTCTTTGAGATTTAGCAACTTGTTCTAGTTGAGTTTGAACCATAGAGGTATGTTTTCCTACACCTCTAACATCATTTGAGATTCTAAATAACAAGTCACTCAAGTGAGCAATCATATCAAAATTGTATTTCAATTGTTTCATAACATTTGCATTGAAGTGATCTTGTTTTCTAATGTAGTTATCAAACTCATAAAGGCATTGACTAGGATGCATATTATAAGGATTGTCATTATCATTGAATTTCATTAAAGAGTTTACCTCTACCACCTTGGGTGGTGATGTATCAAGCCCATGTATTTCTTCAATAGGACGTAAATTTTTGACATCCTCAGTTTTGATACCTTTTCCCTTCATACATTTCTTTGCCTCTTGCATATCTTCAGGACTGAGATATAAGATACCCCTCTTCTTCGGAGTAGGTTTAGGTGGTGGTTCAAGAAGAGTCCAATCATCATAATTTTTCAATATTTTATTCAATAATTCTTCAACTTGTTCAGTTCGTTCCCTGAAACCACAACCAGCACAACTATCTATGAAGTCCCTAGAAGCATCGGTTAGTCCATTATATAAGATATCAAGTATTTCATTTTGCTTAAGAGGATGATAGGCAAAGCATTCAGAAATTGGAGAAGCCTCCCCCAAGCTTGTGGGAGACTCTCTTCTTCAATTTGCACAAAGTTAAATATTTCCTGTAAGGCAACTTGTTTCTTATGAGCAGGAAAATATTTCCCAGAGAAGTAATAAATCATATCATGGGGACTACACACACAACCAGGAGCAAGAGTATTATACCAAGTCTTAGCATCACCCTTTAATGAGAATGTAAATAATTTGAGAATATAATAGTAGCCAATTTTCTCATCATGAGCGAATAGGGTGGCTATGTCATTCAGCTTAGTAAGATGTGCCACAACAGTTTCAGTTTCATCACCATGGAAAGGATCAGATTCAACCAAAGTAATTAACTATGGGTCAACAGAGAATTCATAATCCTTATCATCAACAAAGATAGGTGAAGTAGCAAACTTAGGATCACATTTCATTCTAGCATTCAAAGATTTTTCTTTCAGTTTGCATAGTAATTTCTTAAGATCATCTCTATCATTGCAAGCAGGAAAGTCTCTAGTTGTCTCCTCATCCATAACATAACCTTCCGGTATCTTAGGCAATTCATATCTAGGAGGACTAGGTCTAATAGGTGTCTCAAGATTTCCAAATTCAGGTATTTCATCAGTTTCGGTACTTTCATTCTCTTTAGCTCTAGTAATTTGTTCATCAAGAAAATCACCTAGTGGCACACCATCATCAAGCAAGGTACTAGCATCATCATAAGCATTATCCATAGCAGAAGTAGCATCATTAATAACTTGCGACATATCAGAATTAATAGCATGTGGTGGTGTTGCAAGTTTACTCAAAATAGAAGGTGAATCAAGTGCAGAGCTAGCTAGATGGCAGTTCCTTACCTCCCCTCATCTTAGAGAGAAATATTTTAGTCTTGGTATCCTTCAGATTCTTCATAGTGATAAATTGATAATATTCCCAAGTGACTTAACAAATATAGCTATGCTCCCCGGCAACGGCGCCACAAAAAGGTCTTGACAACTCACAAGTATAGGGGATCGCAACAGTTTTCGAGGGTAGAGTATTCAGCCCAAATTTATTGATTCGACACAAGGGAAGCCAAAGAATATTCGCAAGTATTAGCAGCTAAGTTATCAATTCAACCACACCTGGAGATTAATTATCTGCAGCAAAGTGATCAGTAGCAAAGTAGTATGGTAGTTTTCATAGTAGTAGCAACATCAATAGTAACGGTAACAATGATAGCAATCATTTTGTAGCAAGTGTAATAGTAACAGTAGCTATTGGGGATATACCCCACGGTGTAACCCGCCGGGTGTATGACCCGGCTGGAGCTTGGCGACTCATTGGCGACCCGCCCAGACCTGGCGGTTTACGGGCAACCTGCCTGAACATTGTGACTCACTGGTGACCCGGCGGGCGGGTTAGACGGACGACAAGGCCCAAGGCCCAGTAGGCCGGTTCATGTGATGGTGGGACGGCTTAAGAGGAAATGCGTGAGGAATATTTTCATTACAAGGAATCAAGACCCGGACTTGTACCCGGCTTGTAATAGAAGATAGACTAGTCCTAATCCTACTAGGACTCCACATGTAACCCGCCCCTCTAAGTTATATAAGGAGTGGCAGGGCACCCCAAGAGGGACAGGGAAAATAATCTCTAAGGCTAGACACAAATAAAGGGGAGACGACTTATGCGGCGACTCCCTCATGAGCATAATGAGACCTAGCCACAAACAGCATGTAGGGCTATTACCGGATGATGTTTCCCGGGGCCCGAAGCTGTCTAAACCCTTGTCTTGTGTGTTAATCCGCCTCGCGTCTCTCGATTCCAATCAACCCCTCGCAAGCTACCACATAGATACGTTGGCCTCAGGACTAAGTCCTCACACTAGGACCTCTGCCGTGACAAATCCACGACAGTTGGCGCCCATCGTGGGGCCTGCGCACGGTGGTGTTGAGTTCTTGGAGGGATTTCTTTAGGGATCGAAAAGTTCGCGACGTGCCGGATGGAAAGGATCCGGTGCCGAAGATAACATCGTCAACGAACCGTTGAAACGAAATTTAGAAGATCGAGTTCAAGAGAAGCTAGGGTTTTGTCGTATGCGCCGCCGAACGCGTTTACGGCGATCGATCAATCCAATGGATCGATGACTAATGCAGAGACCTGTCCGCTCACATGAAGATCAAGCAAAAAAAGGATGATCACGACCCGGAGGAGGATTTCATCTTCAACGCCACAATTCGCCTGGTTTGAGTCTTCCCCGGACCACCGAGTCGCCGAGTCACCTTGACTTCGAGACGCCGCCTCATCCTCAAGCCGGCCTCGTGTTACCTCACTGGAACCCGCAGTTTTTAAGCCGCCTTGCCAAGCCCTCGCGTCGAGCCGCCGAGCTTCGCCGTGGCTCTGCCTTTGCCTGCTTGTCGACCTGCAGTGGTGACTGTGCTGCCTTACTCACTGTCGTTGACCCCGAGTCAACTTGCCTCGCTCCAATTCCGCTGGCTTCATTTGGGCCAGAGTTTTAAGTCGCGGCGAGTCCGAGTCGCATCCGCCAGGGTTTTCAAGTCGCCCGTCTCGCACTGAACCGCCCCGTCCTAAGTTGCGGAATTCCGTCACCTTGAGTCGCCCACCGTTGTGGCCTCGGGCCGCCTTTGCTCACCTCGGTAATAAGCCACCTCCGCCGTGGCTATGCTCCGCTGGCGTACCCTCTACTGCATCTCACATTTGTCGTGAGTCGCCACGCCGTCTAGGCCACTGTGGCTTCGTCTCTGCCGAGTCCTACTGCTTCACGCCGGGCCT
The DNA here is from genome assembly GCF_018294505.1 of Triticum aestivum. Classification (NCBI taxonomy): domain Eukaryota; kingdom Viridiplantae; phylum Streptophyta; class Magnoliopsida; order Poales; family Poaceae; genus Triticum; species Triticum aestivum. The sequence continues at coordinate 286,464,051 of NC_057808.1, read as the reverse complement.
GTCTCTCTCAAGCCACCTGATTCCGTTGCTTTGACCTCAGGTCGCCGTAGAGGTCTCACCCTCGTCTCTGCGTGAACCACCGCGGCGGGTCAGCCTCCATGGTGCTTACCTCGCTGGCCTCCACCGTTCTCGGCAAAGTCATCTCCACCGAGGCTGCTATACTGTCCTGTTGTTACAACACAGTTTAGAGTCAGACAAAGAGCTGGCTGGACATTTCTAGCATATATACTGGACATACTTAGGATTTTCACATCTTATCTCTGAAATTGATGCCTTCTCATCGTCGTGGTGCTGTTCCTTCAAGAATGCAATCAAACATATTAAAGCAAGCAATAAAATCTGAAGGGGATAATAGTGAGGAACGTATGCTCTATCCATGGCTCTTGCATGTCCTATACATGAGCACTAGTTCATGGAAGATACAAAACCAGGGAGAAGGCTGCTCCTATGATGGACAAGTGCTTGGATTATCATCAACCAAATATGTCATGCAAAGCCAAGCGCTGTATATTTTTTGGCAGTGACAGATCTCTCTCTCTCTCTCTGGCAGTTACTATGGGAGCAAGAACAACGATTCAAGTTATAACAGTACTGGACAAAAGAAACAGCACAAGGAGGGTCGCATCAGCGCCCGTGGTTCTGGAAGCCCACTCAACATGTTTACTAGCACAATTAGTACTAGTTGTTTGTACACTTGGCGCAGTTTCCAAGAAGGACCATCATCCATCACGTGAAGGATTTGACAACCGGTTGAAACTCTTACAAAATCTCAAGTTGATGCTGAATTGGCATATATGGTTTCGTCAAATTGCTATGCAGTCACTTTGTCCGAATGACACATTAGGTGATACCCATCTTATTTACTTCATCTATATATAGTAATTTGTCTGTGAACAATTACTTTGGTCTGTATATTTTTATGTGCAGGACAATGATTCGTTATAAAGGTGGTGGCCATGTTGTGCCTATGGAGCATGCATTAGCATCATCATGCACCGACGTCCGCGCCCGCTTGTTGTTGAACGGGTGTGTGCAAGCCGGGGCCTTTGCGGCCGAGTCTACATCAACGCGACGTGATTGACTCGCTCGTCCGCACGGATTACCGCGCCCGTGATTGACTCGCATGTCTGCATGGTTTATCACGCCTGCGATTGACTCGCCTGACCGAACCAGCTTACAATGTCGCGGCCAACTTAGCTGTCCAATCAATTTTTATTGATATATTTTTATTTTTTCCCCGAGAACAATTACTCTCATTTGTGCAAATTCTTATGTAGAATTCATCATTACAAAGGAGACCATCAAGCTATGGCCCTTGCCTACACCGGACAGATCAATGGTCAGGGTCATTATAAACCGTCGAGAATCAACATATTTCGGCAATCCGCTGTTCAACTATATGCCGGTTTATATCACGGGTAAGTATGAAGAATCTCAAGCCAACTCCTCGAGTCGTCTTGAGACTCAGGGGCTACAATGAAGTGACTCAGCAAAATTGGCCAGTTTCAGTGAATTCAAGAACTCCGGGTCATTGGAGGGAAAGATAACCCGGCCCCAGAGACTGCTACCTATGGGTGACAATTTAAAGCCCGTCAGAAAATTTCAGGCTTAAAATGAAGGATTCCGGTTTAAAATCCGGCTCAAGGGAAAACCGTTTCTCACAAATCTTTGCAGCTCTCAATATCCGGTTTGAAATTCCGGTTCAAAAAGTATTCATCTCTCGCAAGTTTGAGTTCTCCAAAAATTTAAAGTTTGCCAAAGAGAACTTGCTGCCATGATGCACGGTTCAAACATGGGTATCCTGCCTTATGGGCTTATCTTATTATGGTCACTTGGGGGCTTCCTGCACACTGAGCATAGGTATGACTACCCTCTTGATCCGGCTTGCGCGCCATAATTACCAAATACTTGGGGGCTTCCTGCTCATTGAGCATAGCTATTATTACCCTATTGATCCGGCTTGTACGCTTGGAATAAAATATTACTTGCGGGCTCTTTGTCCAACGGACAAGAGTTTTATGACCCTTGTAATAGGCTTGGAAGCCAGGTGTATTCACCTAAACACCCGGGTTATCCTGCCTTTTTAAGTCTGCCATTCCGCCCAGATTGACTGGAATGACTCGCCATACTTTTGACAGTCAATCTTATACAGACCCTGAACTTGTCAAAGTTAAAACGACGATTGGTCATGTGAGGCCCGACTTATAAGGTTGCATGAAGGTTTAACTCAGGGGCTGTGCGGCCCTTTGAAAGCACTTGAGTTCAAGGTTTGGCAGCCTGTGAAAGCCTTGTTTTTGCTTTTTAAATTTCTATTTGATTTGAACATTTTTAAGGTTTATTTTTTTGTGACATGTTAATACATGGTGGACAACCGATGAGGGCTATTTTGCCTTATGGTTCATATATGAATCTATCTGGAGTTTATTAACCCGGCCTGTCTTTGGACAATAAGTCATCAGTGTATTTTGATTATGTTCTTGGAGATTTTCACTCAAAGTATTTGGGATGTTACCCTTGCTGCATATGGCGTTGTAAGCCGGCAGTATGAACTGATTTCACAGGCCATGTAGCCTTGATTATATGACTCATCATTGAGCATCTTTGGGTTTGATAACCCGCACTGATAGCAGACTTTAAGTCACCAAGATATTTTGCCTTGAGCAATCAAAATGATGATATTTCATGATTCCGGCTTGATTCTGGTTCTGGATTATAATTATCAAGGCATCACCATTGTATTAATCTATAGGTATGTCTTTCAATAATGGTATGAATATTTTGGGTTTGATAAACTGCCCTGGCTCTGGACTTTAAGTCGCCAGTATAATTTGGATTGAGAAAATTGGGATTATGCGCTCATAAATCATTGGATTATTACCCTCACTGGATGTGGCGAAGTAAGCCAGCAATTTGAGCCGATTTTCCAGGTATGTTTTTAAATTATTGGATGAATATGCGAGGTTTGATAACCTCCCTGGCTTTTGACATTAAGTCGCCAGGGCATATGTTGTTTAAACTTTGTGTAGGACATGCAGAGCTTTACACATAAAGATACTACTATTGCTCATATGAAAATATTGCCGGGTTATTCTGCTCCGGATTATATTGCTACATATTGAGTTTATTGAGGCTGCAAGACGTCAAAGTGATCTTTTCAAAAACTGGACATGACTATGAGCCGCCATGGATGGGTTATCAGTTATTGATTTTTACAAAGGCTATAAGCCGCCGGGTTACAAAAATCCTGGATTACAATGGATGCGTATTAAGTCGCCATAGGCCAAGAGCCGCTGGGTATTTAAACTCCGGATTTACTTGTCAACAGATAAGGTATTCAAATCTTTAATAGCCAAACTTGGCTGGATTTTCATGATGATATTGAATGATTGAGGTTTTCATACCGGATTATATTATTCAAATCTTGAATAGCCAACATGGCTGGATTTTTATTATGGTTATCAATAACCAGTATTATGATTGAGGTTTTCAAAGTTGCTTCAGCGTAATGGCTATTATTTCTTTATCAATGGATATGATTTATTCTTCAATGGAAGGAATAGTCCCAAGTCGCTGCAGGCTTACGACCCAGCACTTGGGGGCTGCATTATTCAGACTGAGATTACATCAAATACGCAAGTCCCATGTCACTGCTAGCATGCACCATGACACTTGGGGGCTAATGCAAGGTCATTTTTAACTCGCCTAATTGGAGACCCGACTCATCACATCGTAATGAGCCGGCCCTTGGGGGCTACTAATTGCTCCAGTCAATGGTAACCCGAAACTTTGGGGCTACCAATTGCTCCTGTCAAAAATTCAAAGTACACAAGCCTTAATGCATTATATTGAAAGGTCTACTACTCAGTTGGTAGAGTACAAAGCTCTTAACCTTGTGGACGTGGGTTCGAGCCCCATGGTGAGGGTTACATCATATGATGTTATTTTCAATGAAGTATATATAAAGTCCCAGCTCAGTATTATATTACTGAGCCGGCCCTTGGAGGCTACACGTTGTTGTTAAAAGTCTACATGGTCATATCTACAAAAGTCCCTGTTCATTATTTGCATAATGCACTACAAAAAAGGACACTTACGTGATGATACGTGTTTGTCACAGTAGGTCACATTTTCTGTCATGCATGTACATCCATGACAAATTTATGAAAGGATCAAGATAGTCATACCTGTGCTATCGTAGAAGTGTTCCATGACATTACAAAAATTATCATCACGGAAGTGTCCACTTCCATGACGATAAGCGTCATAGAAGTGCTTTCGTCAAGGGTGACCGACACGTGGCATCCACCGTAACGGGACGCTGCTAAGCTATCGGGTCCGGTTTTGGATCCGATAACCCGTTAACAGCCCGGACCAATGGCAATTTTCCACATGTAAAATTCTCATTGGCCGGAGGAAACACGTGTCGGCTCAATGTTCGGACAGATGTCAACCATGAAGGAAATATGCCCTAGAGGCAATAATAAAGTTATTATTTATTTCCTTATATCATGATAAATGTTTATTATTCATGCTAGAATTGTATTAACCGGAAACATAATACTTGTGTGAATACATAGACAAACAGAGTGTCACTAGTATGCCTCTACTTGACTAGCTCGTTAATCAAAGATGGTTATGTTTCCCAGCCATTGACATGAGTTGTCACTTGATTAACGGGATCACATCATTAGGAGAATGATGTGATTGACTTGACCCATTCCTTTAGCTTAGCACTCGATCATTTAGTATGTTGCTATTGCTTTCTTCATGACTTATACATGTTCCTATGACTATGAGATTATGCAACTCCCGTTTACCCGAGGAACACTTTGTGTGCTACCAAACGTCACAACGTAACTGGGTGATTAATAAGGTGCTCTACAGGTGTCTCCGAAGGTACCTGTTGGGTTGGCTTATTTCGAGATTAGGATTTGTCACTCCGATTGTCAGAGAGGTATCTCTGGGCCCACTCGGTAATGCACATCACTATAAGCATTGCAAGCATTGCAACTAATGAGTTAGTTGCGGGATGATGTATTACAGAACGAGTAAAGAGACTTGTTGGTAACGAGATTGAACTAGGTATTGAGATACCGACGATCGAATCTCGGGCAAGTAACATACCGATGACAAAGGGAACAACGTATGTTGCTATGCGGTCTGACCGATAAAGATCTTCGTAGAATATGTAGGAGCCAATATGGGCATCCAGGTCCCGCTATTGGTTATTGACCAGAGAGGTGTCTCGGTCATGTCTACATAGTTCTCGAACCCGTAGGGTCCACACGCTTAACGTTCATTGACGATATAGTACTATGAGTTATGTATGTTGGTGACCGAATGTTGTTCGGAGTTTTGGATGAGATCACGGATATGACGAGGAACTCCGGAATGGTCCGAAAGTAAAGATTGATATGTGGATAGTAGTGTTTGATCTCCGGAAAGGTTCCAGAATCCATCGGAAGGGGTTCCGGATGTTTCCCGAAATGTTTGGGCACAAGAACACTTTATCTGGGCCAAAGGGGAAAGCCCACGAGGTTTTTGGAAAGCGCAAAAGGAAGTTTTGCGGAGTCCAGGGGCCAGACGCCAGGGTCCCTGGCGTTTGGGTCCAGACGCCGGGAACCCTGGCGTCTGTCCCTGGAGTCCGAGAAGGACTCTTGCCTTTCGGGCCGACTTTGTGGAGGCTTTTACTCCAAGTTTTGACCAAAAGGCTCAACATATAAATAGAGGGTTAGGGCTAGCACCCTAGACACATCAAGAAACACCAAGCCGTGTGCCGGCAACCCCGTCTCCTCTAGTTTATCCTCCGTCCTAGTTTTCGTAGTGCTTAGGCGAAGCCTTGCGAAGATTGTTCTACACCAACACCGTCACCACGCCGTCGTGCTACCGGTACTCATCTACTACTTCGCCCCTCTTGCTGGATTGAGAAGGCGAGGACGTCACCGAGCCGAACGTGTGCAGAACTCGGAGGTGTCGTGCTTTCGGTACTTGGATCGGTCAGATCATGAAGACGTACGACTACATCAACCGCGTTGATATAACACTTCCGCTTACGGTCTACGAGGGTACGTAGACAACACTCTCCCCTCTCGTTGCTATGCATCACCATGATCTTGTGTGTGCGTAGGAATTTTTTTGAAATTACTACGTTCCTAAACAATCCACTCATTGGACAAGAGGTGCCTATGATACGTCGACACATGGCACGGCCCAACAGAGGCCCATTCCGGTGAAAAGGCCAGCCCGTTTGACTTGGTCAAAGGGAAATGGGCCGGCCCACGGAAAGCCTGTTAACGACATGTTCGTATATAGCCCATTTACGGCCCGCTTACTACCGGCCTGTCACGGCCTATCGGAATTAAGCCTAGTAGCTTCATCTGGGCCGTCCAATATGATTCCGGCCCGTTGTAACTTCCGGCCCATGTATGGCCCATGATGTCTTTCGGCCCAGATGAGGCCCTTTGTAACTCTCGGCCCATTAAAGGCCCGGGATGAAACTGGCCCATAATGAGCAGTGTATCGCTTTATACCCATTAACGGCCCATTACTCCGTCGGCCGTTTCCAGCCCGTGTTAACTTTCGGCCTTCTAAGGGCCCATTTATTCTTGGGCTCATTTCTAGTTCGGTTAGATACGGTCCATTAAAAGATATGTTCCCTTTGTGGGCCAAATACAGCCTATGGTTACATTCGGCCTGTTTGTGGCCCATTAACCCACTGGGCTGTTTTCATAGCGTTATCAAATACGGCCTCTTAGCGGCCCGTTATGGTCCACGAATAGTACGGGCCATCTTTGGCGAAATGATTATACGGCCCGTAGAAGGCCAATGGATCCTACGGCCCGTAGAAGGCCCATGGATCATACGGTCCGTAGAAAGTCCATGGATCCTACGGCCCGTAAAAGGCCCATGGATCCTACGGCCCGTAGAAGGCCCATGCATCCTACGGCCCGCAGGAGGCCCATGGTTACAACAGTCCATGTGTTGCCATGATTATTGTGGCCTAGTTACCAAAACTAGGTTATTGTGGCCACTAAAAAATGCGGAAAAGGAACTGAAGTGACTACAAGCAAACAACTAAACAAGACAATAAGGAAATAAATAAGCAAGCAACTAAGGCTAGCCTATTACAGCTATTGCACATATTACATCCACTAGGCATCAAAGTTCGCCACCAGTGCAAACATAGGGAACAAAGCAGCATATTACATACACTGGCCATCAAAATTGGCCACCAGTGCAAATAAACGCAGTAGCAAAACAAGTCCATAACTGAAACAACTTCAGAAGAGCTCAAGAAATGTTATCCTGGGTATCCACCATGCTGGCAATAAGCTTAGCAAGCTTATTACCTTTGTCCTATTTGGCACTAAAATCCTCCAATGCTTGCTGTTGCACCAGAAAGTATGCATCTGAATGCTCCAGGGACTTTCGCAGTCCTTTCACTTCTTGTCGCAGCACAGCTGATCGATATCTTTCAGCTTGTATTTGAGACTCAAGAAACTGAACTAATTCAGACAGTGAGTTTGAATAGCTTGTGCAAGCGGTAGTGGCCAGTAACTCGAACAGTAAACCAAGACAGGACTTTGGGGTTGCCTCACTGTCTTCAAGATAGTTTTCCTTAGCTATTTTATCAGCTTTGTTGGAGATCAACAAGGATGTCTCACGATCCTGAACCTTATCTGCAGTACTTCCTTTATCATTGCTTAATAAGGCACTCTTCCCCAATATTCTATCAGCATTCTAAAAGAAGAAACAAGCAGACACATAACAGGTTCACCATGTACTAGTCTATGAAACTCATTTCGGTGAACCAGTTCATTGGTAAGGTGGACAAGATTAAACTACCAAGTCTTCTATTTCCAAGCAGTACATTATAAAAGCATCAAACAAACATATATCTATGTCCTGTGGTCACTGCATTGTCTTGCCAAATCAAAATAGAGACACGGTTCAAATCATATCAGTTCAAGAGAAAGCAACACTGAAAGAATACAAAGCGTGGGAAACTAAACGGCACAACAAGATTTCAGATGGGTACTACGGGTCTACATGTACAACAACACTATTGGCACTGTTATGATGCTAGTAATGTACATGATATGAGTAGTCAACTGTATACACAATTGAAATTGAAATCAACACAACTATTTATAAGAGCAAACCTGTTAAAGAAACATGCGTAAACATACCCGTTGTGCTGTTGGAGTTTCCATTGGATAGTTCAATTTAAAAATAAGTTTGTATGAGTAAATACAGTGATACAAGGGCAAAGCAGTATGCACGATAGCAATGGAATCTTAAATGAGAACAGTTGTTCTTCAGGTTTAAGCACTTGTTCTAAATGAATAGAGTACAGTAAGACGCGGGCATATAGTACTTAAAATAAAATGAGCTCATAGACCGTACCACATTCTTGGTTCAGGACCAGTAAAGAACAAGGCGTTCCTAGTCATCGTCCAGTAAATGTGTCTCAGGAGAACGTAAGGGAATTTGATGAGTTTCTTTGCCAGTGAAGTACGTTTTCTTCAGGTAATTTTGATACTACCACCAAGCATTCTTGAAGATAGTAGAGGTATTAGCACAGGTTACTGCTACCTCTTGAGCATGCGTTGGTTTTCCCTTGAAGAGGAAAGGGTGATGCAGCAAAGTAGCTAAGTATTTCCCTCAGTTTTTGAGAACCAAGGTATCAGTCCAGTAGGAGACTACATGCAAATCCCTCGTACCTGCAAAACAAATAAGAACATTGCAACCAACGCGATAAAGGGGTAGTCAATCCCTTCACGACCACTTGCAAAAGTGAGGTATGATAAAGATAATAAGATAAATATTTTTGGTATTTTTATTGCATAGATTGGAAAGTAAAGATTGCAAAATAAACGGCGATAGAAATAGCTAATTAACGGGAGATTAATATGATGGAAGATAGACCCGGGGGCCATAGGTTTCACTAGTGGCCACTCTCATGATAGAAAATTATACGGTGGGTGAACAAATTACTGTCGAGCAATTGATAGAAAAGCGCATAGTTATGAGAATATCTAGGCATGATCATGTATATAGGCATGACGTCCGTGACAAGTAGACCGAAACGATTCTGCATCTACTACTATTACTCCACACATCGACCGCTATCCAGCATGCATCTAGAGTATTAAGTTCATAAGAACAGAGTAATAAATTAAGCAAGATGACATGATGTAGAGGGATAAACTCAAGCAATATGATATAAACCCCATCTTTTTATCCTCGATGGCAACAATACAATACGTGCCTTGTTGCCCCTGCTGTCACTGGGAAAGGACACCGCAAGATTGAACGCAAAGCTAAGCACTTCTCCCATTGCAAGAAAGATCAATCTAGTAGGCCAAACCAAACTGATAATTCGAAGAGACTTGCAAAGATATAAAATCATGCATATAAGAATTCAGAGAAGAATCAAATATTGTTCATAGATAATCTTGATCATAAACCCAAAATTCATCGGATCTCGACAAACTCAACGCAAAAAGAATTACATCGAATAGATCTCCAAGAGAATTTAGGAGAACTTTGTATTGAGATCCAAAGAGAGAGAAGAAGCCATCTAGCTAATAACTATGGACCCGAAGGTCTGTGGTAAACTACCCACACATCATCGGAGAGGTCATGGTGTTGACGTAGAAGCCCTCCATGATCGATTCCCCCTCTGGCGGAGCGCCGGAAAAGGCCCCAAGATTGGATCTCATGGGTACAGAAGGTTGCGGCGGTGGAAATAGGGTTTCGTGGTGCTCTCGGATGTTTTCAGGGTATATGAGTATATATAGGCGAAACAAGTAGGTCGGTGGAGCCACGAGGGGCACACGAGGGTGGGGGCGTGCCTACCCCCTGGGCGCGCCGTCCTACCTCGTGGCCGCCTCGTTGCTTCCTTGACGTCCACTCCAAGTCTCCTGGATTGCGTTTGTTCCAAAAACGATCCTCGCAAAGGTTTCATTCCATTTGGCTCCGTTTGATATTCCTTTTCTGCAATTTGCACTGGGCCTCCGGTTAGTAGGTTAGTCCCAAAAATAATATAAAAGTGCATAATAAAGCCCATTAAATATCCAAAACAGATAATATAATAGCATGGAACAATCAAAAATTATAGATACGTTGGAGACATATCAAGCATCCCAAGCTTAATTCCTGCTCGTCCTCGAGTAGGTAAATGATAAAAACAGAATTTTTGATGTGGAATGCTACCTAGCATAATTCTCAATGTAATTTTCTTTACTGTGGCATGAATGTTCAGATCCGAAAGATTCAAAACAGAAGTTTAATATTGACATAAAAATAATAATACTTCAAGCATACTAACAAAGTAATTATGTCTTCTCAAAATAACGTGGCCAAAGAAAGTTATCCCTACTAAATCATATAGTCTGGCTATGCTCTATCTTCATCGCACCAAATATTTAAATCATGCACAACCCCGATGACAAGCCAAGCAATTGTTTCATACTTTTGATGTTCTCAAACTTTTTCAATCTTCACGCAATACATGAGCGTGAGCCATGGACATAACACTATATGTGGAATAGAATGGTGGTTGTGGAGAAGACAAAAAATAAGAAGATAGTCTCACATCAACTAGGCGTATCAACGGGCTATGGAGATGCCCATCAATAGATATCAATGTGAGTGAGTAGGGATTGCCACGCAATGGATGCACTAGAGCTATAAGTGTATGAAAGCTCAACAAAAGGAACTAAGTGGGTGTGCATCCAACTCGCTTTCTCATGAAGACCTAGGGCATTTTGAGGAAGCCCATCATTGGAATATACAAGCCAAGTTCTATAATGTAAAATTCCCACTAGTATATGAAAGTGACAACATAGGAGACTCTCTATCATGAAGATTATGGTGCTACTTTGAAGCACAAGTGTGGTAAAAGGATAGTGACATTGTCCCTTCTCTCTTTTTCTCTCATTTTTTTGTTTGGGCCTTTTTCTCTTTTTTTATGGCCTCTCTTTTTTCTTTTTTTCGTCCGGAGTCTCATCCCGACTTGTGGGGGAATCATAGTCTCCATCATCCTTTCCTCACTTGGGACAATGCTCTAATAATGATGATCATCACACTTTTATTTACTTACGACTTAAGAATTACAACAAAATATGACTCTATGTGAATGCCTCCGGCGGTGTATCGGGATATGCAATGAATCAAGAGTGACATGTATGAAAGAATTATAAAGGTGGCCTTGCCACAAATACGATGTCAACTACATGATCATGCAAAGCAATATGACAATGATGGAGCGTGTCATAATAAACAGAACGATGGAAAGTTGCATGGCAATATATCTCGGAATGGCTATGGAAATGCCATAATAGGTAGGTATGGTGGCTGTTTTGAGGAAGGTATATGGTGGGTGTATGATACCGGCGAAAGGTGCGCGGTATTAGAGAGGCTAGCAATGGTGGAAGGGTGAGAGTGCGTATAATCCATGGACTCAACATTAGTCATAAAGAACTCACATACTTATTGCAAAAATCTATTAGTTGTCGAAACGAAGTACTATGAGCATGCTCCTAGGGGGATAGATTGGTAGGAAAAGACCATCGCTCGTCACCGACCGTCACTCATAAGGAAGACAATCAATAAATAAATCATGCTCCGACTTCATCACATAACGGTTCCACATACGTGCATGCTGAAGGAAATATGCCCTAGATGCAATAATAAAGTTATTTTTTATTTCCTTATATCATGATAAATGTTTATTGTTCATGCTAGAATTGTATTAACTGGAAACATAATACATGTGTGAATACATAAACAAACAGAGTGTCACTAGTATGCCTCTACTTGACTAGCTCGTTGATCAAAGATGGTTATGTTTCCTAGCCATAGACATGAGTTGTCATTTGATTAACGGGATCACATCATTAGGAGAATGATGTGATTGACTTGACCCATTCCGTTAGCTTAGCACTCGATCGTTTAGTATGTTGCTATTGCTTTCTTCATGACTTATACATGTTCCTATGACTATGAGATTATGCAACTCCCATTTACCGGAGGAACACTTTGCGTGCTACCAAACGTCACAACGTAACTGGGTGATTATAAAGGTGCTCTACAGGTGTCTCCAAAGGTACTTGTTGGGTTGGCGTATTTCGAGATTAGGATTTGTCACTCCGATTGTCGGAGAGGTATCTCTAGGCCCACTCAGTAATACACATCACTATAAGCCTTGCAAGCATTGTGACTAATGAGTTAGTTGCAGGATGATGTATTACGGAACGAGTAAAGAGACTTGCCGGTAACGAGATTGAACTAGGTATCGAGATACCGACGATCGAATCTCGGTCAAGTAACATACCGATGACAAAGGGAACAACGTATGTTGTTATGCGGTCTGACCGATAAAGATCTTCGTAGAATATGTGGGAACCAATATGAGCATCCAGGTTCCGCTATTGGTTATTGACCGAAGAGGTGTCTCGGTCATGTCTACATAGTTCTCGAACCCGTAGGGTCCGCATGCTTAACGTTACGATGATAGTTATATTATGAGTTTATATGTTTTGATGTACCGAAGGTTGTTCGGAGTCCCGGATGTGATCACGGACATGACGAGGAGTCTCGAAATGGTCGAGACATAAAGATTGATATATTGGAAGCCTATGTTTGGACATCGGAAGTGTTCCGGGTGAAATCGGGATTTTTCCGGAGTACCGGGAGGTTACCGGAACCCCCCGGTAACTTAATGGGCCTTATTGGGCCTAGGTGGAAGAGAGGAGAGGAGGCCAGGGCAGGGCCGCGCGCCCCTCCCCCCAGTCCGAATAGGACAAGGAGAAGGGGGCGGCGCCCCCCTTCCTTCCTCCCCTCCACCTTTTCCCCCTTCCTCTCCTAGTCCAACATGGAAAGGGGGGGAGTCCTACTCCCGGTAGGAGTAGGACTCCTCCTGGCGCGCCTCTCCTCCCTTGGCCGGCGGCCTCCCCCTTGCTCCTTTATATACGGGGGCAGAGGTGCACCTCTCGACACACAATTGATCAACGATCTTTTAGCCGTGTGCGGTGCCCCCCTCCACCATATTACACCTCGATAATATCGTAGCAGAGCTTAGGCGAAGCCCTGCGTCGGTAGAACATCATCATCGTCACCACGCCGTCGTGCTGACGAAACTCTCCCTCAACACTCGGCTGGATCGGAGTTCGAGGGACGTCATCGAGCTGAACGCGTGCTGAACTCGGAGGTGCCGTGCATTCGGTACTTGATCGGTCGGATCATGAAGACGTACGACTACATCAACCGCGTTGTGTTAATGCTTGCGCTTTCGGTCTACGAGGGTACGTAGACAACACTCTCCCCTCTCGTTGCTATGCATCACCATGATCTTGCGTGTGCGTAGGAAATTTTTTGAAGTTACTACGTTCCCCAACAGTGGCATCCGAGCCTGGTTTTATGCGTTGATGTTATGCACGAGTAGAACAAAAGTGAGTTGTGGGCGATATAAGTCATACTGCTTACCAGCATGTCATACTTTGGTTTGGCGGTATTGTGAGACGAAGCTGCCCGGACCGACATTACGCGTACGCGTACGCTTACGCGAGACTGGTTTCACAGTTGCGAGCACTCGATGCTTAAAGGTGACTGGCGGGTGTCTGTCTCTCTCACTTTAGTTGAACCGAGTGTGGCTACGCCCGGTCCTTGCGAAGGTTCAAACAACACCAACTTGACAAACTATCGTTGTGGTTTTGATGCGTAGGTAAGAATGGTTCTTGCTAAGCCCGTAGCAGCCACGTAGAACTTGCAACAACAAAGTAGAGGACGTCTAAGTTGTTTTTGCAGGGCATGTTGTGATGTGATATGGTCAAGACATGATGCTATATTTTATTGTATGAGATGATCATGTTTTGTAACCGAGTTATTGGCAACTGGCAGGAGCCATATGGTTTGTCGCTTTATTGTATGAAATGCAATCGCCATGTAATTGTTTTACTTTATCACTAAGCGGTAGCGATAGTCGTAAAAGTAATAGTTGGCGAGACGACAACGATGCTACGATGGAGATCAAGGTGTCGCACCGGTGACGATGGTGATCATGACGGTGCTTCGGAGATGGAGATCACCGGCACAAGATGATGATGGCCATATCATATCACTTATATTGATTGCATGTGATGTTTATCTTTTATGCATCTTATCTTGCTTTGATTGACGGTAGCATTATAAGATGATCTCTCACTAAAATTTCAAGATAAAAGTGTTCTCCCTGAGTATGCACCGTTGCGAAAGTTCTTCGTGCCGAGACACCACGTGATGGTCGGGTGTGATAGGCTCTACGTTCAAATACAACGGGTGCAAAACAGTTGCACATGCGGAATACTCAGGTTAAACTTGACGAGCCTAGCATATGCAGATATGCCCTCGGAACACGGAGACCGAAAGGTCGAGCGTGAATCATATAGTAGATATGATCAACATAGTGATGTTCACCATTGAAACTACTCCATCTCACGTGATGATCAGACATGGTTTAGTTGATATGGATCACGTGATCACTTAAAGGATTAGAGGGATGTCTATCTAAGTGGGAGTTCTTAAGTAATATGATTAATAGAACTTAAATTTATCATGAACTTAGTACCTGATAGTATCTTGCTTGTCTATGTTAATTGTAGATAGATGGCCCGTGTTGTTGTTCCGTTGAATTTTAATGCGTTCTTTGAGAAAGCAAAGTTGAAAGATGATGGTAGCAATTACACGGACTGGGTCCGTAAGTTGAGGATTATCCTCATTGCTGCACAGAAGAATTACGTCCTGGAAGCAACGCTGGGTGCCAGGCCTCCTGCAAGAGCAACACCAGAAGTTATGAACGTCTGGCAAAGCAAAGCTGATGACTACTCGATAGGTCAGTGTGCCATGCTTTACGGCTTAGAACCGGGTCTTCAACGACTTTTTGAACGTCATGGAGCATATGAGATGTTCCAGGAGTTGAAGTTAATATTTCAAGCAAATGCCCGGATTGAGAGATATGAAGTCTCCAATAAGTTCTACAGCTGCAAGATGGAAGAGAATAGTTCTGTCAGTGAGCATATACTCAAAATGTCTGGGTATAATAATCACTTGATTCAACTGGGAGTTAATCTTCCGGATGATAGCGTCATTGACAGAATTCTTCAATCACTGCCACCAAGCTACAAGAGCTTCGTGTTGAACTATAACATGCAAGGTATGAATAAGACAATTCTCGAGCTCTTCGCAATGCTAAAGGCAGCGGAGGTAGAAATCAAAAAGGAGCATCAAGTGTTGATGGTCAATAAGACCACTAGTTTCAAGAAAAAGGGCAAAGGGAAGAAGAAGGGGAACTTCAAGAAGAACAGCAAGTTGCTGTTCAGGAGAAGAAACCCAAGTCTGGACCTAAGCCTGAAACTGAGTGCTTCTACTGCAAGCAAACTGGTCATTGGAAGCGGAACTGCCCCAAGTATTTGGCGGATAAGAAGGATGGCAAGGTTAACAAAGGTATATGTGATATACATGTTATTGATGTGTACCTTACTAATGCTCGCAGTAGCACCTGGGTATTTGATACTGGTTCTGTTGCTAATATTTGCAACTCGAAACAGGGGCTACGGATTAAGCGAAGATTGGCTAAGGACGAGGTGACGATGCGCGTGGGAAATGGTTCCAAAGTCGATGTGATCGCGGTCGGCACGCTACCTCTACATCTACCTTCGGGATTAGTATTAGACCTAAATAATTGTTATTTAGTGCCAGCGTTGAGCATGAACATTATATCTGGATCTTGTTTGATGCGAGACGGTTATTCATTTAATTCAGAGAATAATGGTTGTTCTATTTATATGAGTAATATCTTTTATGGTCATGCACCCTTGAAGAGTGGTCTATTCTTAATGAATCTCGATAGTAGTGACACACATATTCATAATGTCGAAGCCAAAAGATGCAGAGTTGATAATGATAGTGCAACTTATTTGTGGCACTGCCGTTTAGGTCATATCGGTGTAAAGCGCATGAAGAAACACCATACTGATGGACTTTTGGAACCACTTGATTATGAACCACTTGGTACTTGCGAACCGTGCCTCATGGGCAAGATGACTAAAACACCGTTCTCCGGAACTATGGAGAGAGCAACTAATTTGTTGGAAATCATACATACAGATGTATGTGGTCCGATGAATATTGAGGCTCGTGGCGGATATCGTTATTTTCTCACCTTCACAGATGATTTGAGCAGATATGGGTATATCTACTTAATGAAAGATAAGTCTGAAACATTTGAAAAGTTCAAAGAATTTCAGAGCGAAGTTGAAAATCATCGTAACAAGAAAATAAAGTTTCTACGATCAGATCGTGGAGGAGAATATTTGAGTTACGAGTTTGGCCTACATTTGAAACAATGCGGAATAGTTTCGCAACTTACGCCACCCGGAACACCACAACGTAATGGTGTGTCCGAACGTCGTAATCGTACTTTACTAGATATGGTGCGATCTATGATGTCTTTTACTGATTTACCGCTATCGTTTTGGGGTTATGCTTTACAGACGGCTGCATTCACTCTAAATAGGACACCATCGAAATCCGTTGAGACGACGCCTTATGAACTATGGTTTGGCAAGAAACCAAAGTTGTCGTATCTTAAAGTTTGGGGTTGCGATGCTTATGTGAAGAAACTTCAACCTGATAAGCTCGAACCTAAATCGGAGAAATGTGTCTTCGTAGGATACCCAAAGGAGACTGTTGGGTACACCTTCTATCACAGATCCGAAGGCAAGACATTCGTTGCTAAGAATGGATCCTTTCTAGAGAAGGAGTTTCTCTCAAAAGAAGTGAGTGGGAGGAAAGTAGAACTTGATGAGGTAACTGTACCTGCTCCCTTATTGGAAAGTAGATCATCACAGAAAGCAGCTTCTGCGACACCTACACCAATTAGTGGGGAAGTTAATGATAATGATCATGAAACATCAGATCAAGTTATTACTAAACCTCGTAGGTCAACCAGATTAAGATCAGCACCAGAGTGGTACGGTAATCCTGTTCTGGAGGTTATGTTGCTAGACCATGACGAACCTACGAACTATGAAGAAGTGATGGTGAGCCCAGATTCCGCAAAATGGCTTGAGGCCATGAAATCCGAGATGGGATCCATGTATGAGAACAAAGTATGGACTTTGGTTGACTTGCCCGATGATCGGCAAGCCATTGAAAATAAATGGATCTTCAAGAAGAAGACTGACGCTGACGGTAATGTTACTGTCTATAAAGCTCGACTTGTTGCGAAAGGTTTTCGACAAGTTCAAGGGATTGACTACGATGAGACCTTCTCACCCGTAGCGATGCTTAAGTCTGTCCGAATCATGTTAGCAATTGCCGCATTTTATGATTATGAAATTTGGCAAATGGATGTCAAAACTGCATTCCTGAATGGATTTCTGGAAGAAGAGTTGTATATGATGCAACCGGAAGGTTTTGTCGATCCAAAGGGAGCTAACAAAGTGTGCAAGCTCCAGCGATCCATTTATGGACTGGTGCAAGCCTCTCGGAGTTGGAATAAACGCTTTGATAGTGTGATCAAAGCATTTGGTTTTATACAGACTTTTGGAAAAGCCTGTATTTACAACAAAGTGAGCCGGGGAGCTCAGTAGCATTTCTGATATTATATGTGGATGACATATTGCTGATTGGAAATGATATAGAATTTCTGGATAGCATAAAGGGATACTTGAATAAGAGTTTTTCAATGAAAGACCTCGGTGAAGCTGCATATATATTGGGCATCAAGATCTATAGAGATAAATCAAGACGCTTAATTGGACTTTCACAAAGCACATACCTTGACAAAGCTTTTAAGAAGTCCAAAATGGATCAAGCAAAGAAAGTGTTCTTGCCTGTATTACAAGGTGTGAGATTGAGTAAGACTCAATGCCCGACCACTGCAGAAGATAGAGAGAAGATGAAAGATGTTCCCTATGCTTCAGCCATAGGCTCTATCATGTATGCAATGCTGTGTACCAGACCTGATGTGTGCCTTGCTATAAGTTTAGTAGGGAGGTACCAAAGTAATCCATGAGTGGATCACTGGACAGCGGTCAAGAACATCCTGAAATACCTGAAAAGGACTAAGGATATGTTTCTCTTTTAGGGAGGTGACAAAGAGCTAGTTGTAAATGGTTACATTGATGCAAGCTTTGACACTGATTCGGACGATTCTAAATCGCAAACCGGATACGTGTTTACATTGAACGGTGGAGCTGTCAGTTGGTGCAGTTCTAAACCAAGCGTCGTGGCGGGATCTACGTGTGAAGCGGAGTACATAGCTGCTTCGAAAGCAACAAATGTAGGAGTCTGGATGAAGGAGTTCATATCCGATCTAGGTGTCATACCTAGTGCATCGGTTCCAATGAAAATCTTTTGTGACAATACTGGTGCAATTGCCTTGGCAAAGGAATCCAGATTTCACAAGAGAACCAAGCACATCAAGAGACGCTTCAACTCCATCCGGGATCTAGTCCAGGTGGGAGACATAGAAATTTGCAAGATACATACGGATCTAAATGTTGCAGACCCGTTGACTAAGCATCTTCCACGAGCAAAACATGATCAGCTCCAAGGCTCCATGGGTGTTAGAATCATTAATATGTAATCTAGATTATTGACTCTAGTGCAAGTGGGAGACTGAAGGAAATATGCCCTAGAGGCAATAATAAAGTTATTATTTATTTCCTTATATCATGATAAATGTTTGTTGTTCATGCTAGAATTGTATTAACCGGAAACATAATACATGTGTGAATACATAAACAAACAGAGTGTCACTAGTATGCCTCTACTTGACTAGCTCGTTGATCAAAGATGGTTATGTTTCCTAGCCATAGACATGAGTTGTCATTTGATTAACGGGATCACATCATTAGGAGAATGATGTGATTGACTTGACCCATTCCGTTAGCTTAGCACTCGATTGTTTAGTATGTTGCTATTGCTTTCTTCATGACTTATACATGTTCCTATGACTATGAGATTATGCAACTCCCGTTTACCGGAGGAACACTTTGTGTGCTACCAAACGTCACAACGTAACTGGGTGATTATAAAGGTGCTCTACAGGTGTCTCCAAAGGTACTTGTTGGGTTGGCGTATTTCGAGATTAGGATTTGTCACTCCGATTGTCGGAGAGGTATCTCTGGGCCCACTCAGTAATACACATCACTATAAGCCTTGCAAGCATTGTGACTAATGAGTTAGTTGCGGGAACGAGTAAAGCGACTTGCCGGTAATGAGATTGAACTAGGTATTGAGATACCGACGATCGAATCTCGGTCAAGTAACATACCGATGACAAAGGGAACAACGTATGTTGTTATGCGGTCTGACCGATAAAGATCTTCGTAGAATATGTGGGAACTAATATGAGCATCCAGGTTCCGCTATTGGTTATTGACCGGAGAGGTGTCTCGGTCATGTCTACATAGTTCTCGAACCTGTAGGGTCCGCACGCTTAACGTTACGATGACAGTTATATTATGAGTTTATATGTTTTGATGTACCGAAGGTTGTTCGGAGTCCCGGATGTGATCACGGACATGACGAGGAGTCTCGAAATGGTCGAGACATAAACATTGATATATTGGAAGCCTATGTTTGGACATCGGAAGTGTTCCGGGTGAAATCGGGATTTTTCCGGAGTACCGGGAGGTTACCGGAACCCCCCGGTAACTTAATGGGCCTTATTGGGCCTAGGTGGAAGAGAGGAGAGGAGGCCAGGGCAGGGCTGCGCGCCCCTCCCCCCCAGTCCGAATAGGACAAGGAGAAGGGGGCGGCGCCCCCTTCCTTCCTCCCCTCCACCTTTTCCCCCTTCCTCTCCTAGTCCAACATGGAAAGGGGGGGAGTCCTACTCCCGGTAGGAGTAGGACTCCTCCTGGCGCGCCTCTCCTCCCTTGGCCGGCGACCTCCCCGTTGCTCCTTTATATACGGGGGCAGAGGGGCACCTCTCGACACACAATTGATCAACGATCTTTTAGCCGTGTGCGGTGCCCCCTCCACCATATTACACCTCGATAATATCGTAGCGGAGCTTAGGCGAAGCCCTGCGTCAGTAGAACATCATCACCGTCACCACGCCGTCGTGCTGACGAAACTCTCCCTCAACACTCGGCTGGATCGGAGTTCGAGGGACGTCATCGAGCTGAACGTGTGCTGAACTCGGAGGTGCCGTGCGTTCGGTACTTGATCGGTCGGATCGTGAAGATGTACGACTACATCAACCGCGTTGTGTTAACGCTTCCGCTTTCGGTCTATGAGGGTACGTAGACAACACTCTCCCCTCTCGTTGCTATGCATCACCATGATCTTGCGTATGCGTAGGAATTTTTTTGAAATTACTACGTTCCCCAACACATGCTACGGGAATCACAAACTTTAACACAAGTATTTCTAAAATTCACAACTACTCACTAGCATGACTATAATATCACCATCTTCATATCTCAAAACAATCATAAAGAATCAAACTGCTCATAGTATTCAATGCACTTTATATGATAGTTTTTACTATACCGATCTTGGATGCTCATCATATTAGGACTAATTTTATAGCCAAAGCAAATTACCATGCTGTTCTAAAAGACTCTCAAAATAATATAAGTGAAGCATGAGAGATCAATAATTTCTATAAAATAAAACCACCACCGTGCTCTAAAAGATATAAGCGAAGCACTAGAGCAAAAATTATTTAGCTCAAAAGATATAAGTGAAGCACATAGAGTATTCTAATAAATTCCGAATCATGTGTGTCTCTCCAAAAGGTGTGTACAGCAAGGATGATTGTGGTAAACTAAAAAGCAACGACCCAAATCATACAAGATGCTCCAAGCAAAACACATATCATGTGGTGATTAAAAATATAGCCTCAAGTAAAGTTACCGATAGACGAAGACGAAGGAGGGGATGCCTTCCGGGGAATCCCCAAGCTTAGGCTTTTGGTTGTACTTGAATTTTACCTTGGGGTGCCTTGGGAATCCCCAAGCTTAGGCTCTTGCCACTCCTTATTCCACAATCCATCAAATCTTTACCCAAAACTTGAAAACTTCACAACACAAAACTCAACAGAAAATCTCATGAGCTCCGTTAGCGAAATAAAACAAACCACCACTTTAAGGTACTGTAATGAAATCATTATTTATTTATATTGGTGTTAAAACTACTCTATTCCAACTTCTCTATGGTTCATACCCCCCATACTAGCCATAGATTCATCAAAATAAGCAAACAACACACGAAAAACAGAATCTGTCAAAAACAGAACAGTCTGTAGTAATCTGTATCAAACGCAAACTTCTGGAACTCCAAAATTCTACCAAAATAGGAAGACCTAGATAATTTGATTTTTGATATACTGCAATTGGAATCAGTATTTTATCACTTTCTGGTGATTTTTAACAATTGTTTTCGTGAGCAGAAAGTTTCTGTCTTTTTCAGCAAGATCAAATAATTATCACCCAAGAAGATCCTATAGGTTTTACTTGGCACAAACACTAAGAAAAACATAAAACCACATCTAAACAGAGGCTAGATGAAATATTTATTACTAAACAGGAACAAAAATCAAGGAACAAAAATAAAATTGGGTTGCCTCCCAACAAGCGCTATCGTTTAACGCCCCTAGCTAGGCATAAGATTTCAACGATGGTCACACGAAAGATAATAATTGAAACACAAAGAGAGCATCATAAAACATGTGAAAATCACCTCTAAGTCTAACATACTTCCTATGCATAGGCATTTTATAGTAAAACAAATTAGCATAGCAAGCAAAAACTAGCATATGCAAGGAAGCGGAAAGAAACAATAGCAATCTCAACATAACGAGAGGTAATTTATTATCATGAAAATTTCTACAACCTTATTTCCCTCTCTCATAATAATTACATGTAGTATCATAAGAAAATTCAACAATATATCTATCACATAAAATATTCTCTTTATGAACCACATGCATGCAATGTTGACACTCTTCCAAAATAGTGGGATTATCATAAAATAAAGTCATGACCTCTCCAAACCCACTTTTATCAAAAACTTCATAAGATTGAACATTATCCAAATATGTGGGTTATTATCAATCTCATATTCATCATGGGGCTTAAACAAATTTTCAAGATCAGAAGAAGAATCACCCCAATCATGATCATTGCAACAAGTAGTGGACATAGCAAAACTAGCATCCCCAAGCTTAGGGTTTTGCATATTATTAGCACAATTGACATTAACAGAATTTATAATAACATCATTGCAATCATCCTTTTTATTCAAAGATCTATCATGAATAACTTCATAAAGTACTTCATCACAATTTTCAGATTCACGAATTTCAAGCAAAACCTCATAAAGATAATCTAGTGCACAAAACTCACTAGCAATAGGTTCATCATAATTGGATCTTTTAAAAATATTAGCAAGGGATGAGGATCCATAACAATAGATTTTCAGCAAGCGAAGATGCAAGCATATATAAGGCACATGGCAACACAAGCAAACAAAAGATCTAACGAGAAAAAGGCGAACGGAAAAGAGGGGCGAATAAAACGACAAAGGTGAAGTGGGGGACAGGAAAACGAGAGGCAAATGGAAAATAATGTAATGCGAGGGATAAGAGTTTGTGATGGGTACTTGGTATGTCTTGACTTGAGCGTAGATCTCCCCGGCAACGGCGCCAGCAATCGCACGTTGTCGGGAGATCAAATCTTGACTTGACTTGGTGTAAGCCTCCCCTGCAACGGCGCCAGAAATCCTTCTTGCTACCTCTTGAACATGCGTTGGTTTTCCCTTGAAGAGGAAGATGCAGCAAAGTAGCGTAAGTATTTCCCTCAGTTTTTGAGAACCAAGGTATCAATCCAGTAGGAGACTACACGCAAATCCCTCATACCTGCACAAAGAAATAATAACCTTGCAACCAACGCGATAAAGGGGTTGTTAATCCCTTCATGGCCACTTGCAAAAGTGAGGTCTGATAAAGATAATAAGATAAATATTTTTGGTATTTTTATTGCATAGATTGGAAAGTAAAGATTGCAAAATAAATGGCGATAGAAATAGCTAATTAACGGGAGATTAATATGATGGAAGATAGACCCGGGGGCCATAGGTTTCACTAGTGGCTTCTCTCAAGATAGCAAATTCTACGGTGGGTGAACAAATTACTGTCGAGCAATTTATAGAAAAGCGCATAGTTATGAGAATATCTAGGCATGATCATGTATATAGGCATCACGTCCGTGACAAGTAGACCGAAACGATTCTGCATCTACTACTATTACTCCACACATCGACCGCTATCTAGTATGCATCTTGAGTATTAAGTTCATAAGAACAGAGTAACGCATTAAGCAATATGACATGATGTAGAGGGATAAACTCAAGCAATATGATATAAACCCCATCTTTTTATCCTCGATGGCAACAATACAATATGTGCCTTGCTGCCCCTGCTGTCACTGGGAAAGGACACCGCAAGATTGAACCCAAAGCTAAGCACTTCTCCCATTGCAAGAAAGATCAATCTAGTAGGCCAAACCAAACTGATAATTCGAAGAGACTTGCAAAGATATCAAATCATGCATATAAGAATTCATAGAAGAATCAAATATTGTTCATAGATAATCTTGATCATAAACCCAAAATTCATCGGATCTCGACAAACACACCGCAAAAAGAATTACATCGAATAGATCTCCAAGAGAATTGAGGAGAACTTTGTATTGAGATCCAAAGAGAGAGAAGAAGCCATCTAGGTAATAACTATGGACCCGAAGGTCTGTGGTAAACTACTCACATATCATCGGAGAGGCCATGGTGTTGATGTAGAAGCCCTCCGTGATCGATTCCCCCTCTAGCGGAGCACCGGAAAAGGCCCCAAGATGGGATCTCATGGGTATAGAAGGTTGCGGCGGTGGAAATAGGTTTTTGTGGTGCTCTCGGATGTTTTCAGGGTATATGAGTATATATAGGCGAAAGAAGTAGGTCGGTGGAGCCACGAGGGTGGGGGGCACGCCTACCCTCCTAGGCGCGTCCTCCTACCTCGTGGCCGCCTCGTTGCTTCCTTGACGTCCACTTCAAGTGTCCTGGATTGCGTTTGTTCCAAAAACGATCCTCGTGAAGGTTTCATTCTGTTTGGACTCTGTTTGATATTCCTTTTCTGCGAAACACTGAAATAGGCAAAAAATAGCAATTTGCATTGGGCCTCCGGTTAGTAGGTTAGTCCCAAAAATAATATAAAAGTGCATAATAAAGCCCATTAAACATCCAAAACAGATAATATAATAGCATGGAACAATAAAAAATTATAGATACGTTGGAGACGTATTAGTTACCTCATCCTGAGTTTCCAAATCGGTCCTTCTCTATAGAGAAAAATGGGAAAATTTGCTGTATTATAACCATCATGGAGGTACAATGTATGGGACAAAGCAAAATAATTGCCATGAATAACATTACTTGCACATAACTCCTGGACAAACACCTACAACTGGCATTTTCCTTCATCTTCAGTATAATATTTCCATGATGGGAAGATACGCACATAGGATTTAACAACATCAAGTGCGATAGATGCTAAACTATGAATGGCTGGTTGTGCTTCCTCCACAGGAATAGGTGTACTAATGGGTGGAGTTGGGGTTCGCCGTGGTAGTACTGGCGCTTTGGGCACTAGAGCTGCCTTACTAACTGCTCTTGTTTGGGAGCTCTGTGGTGGAGATGGTGATGTGTCAACAGGGACTGGGTTACTATCTGCTGGGGTTGGGGTTAGATTGGGTGAAGCTGGTTCTCTGTCCATCGCAGTAGGGGTAAAATCTGCGAGAGTCTGGATTATGTGTGGTAGGGCTGGTTCTCGTGCATGTACAACCGGGGTGCTATCTCCACCAAGAGGTAGCACTGTTTTATGTGAAGACCGTGTTTTTACTCCGCTAGATACTGCCATCACCCGCTCCAATTCAAATGGCTGATAAACAGGAAACATAATTGAATGTATAGACATTGTATGAGAGACAGATGCAATAGATAGTGTGAAAAAAGAGGGTATTAAATAATTGACATGTATATTGTTTAACTAAAGCGGATAGCATGACATAATTTCACATATATGATGTCTATCTAAACTGGATAGCATAGCATAACATAATTCAAAGATATGATGACTAACTAAACAGGATCGCATGACATAATTCACATACATGTTATCTAAGTAACCAGGATCGCATGATTTAATTCACATATGTGATTTATATGCTAAGCGGAGGGCATTCACATATAGGATGTCTGAACTAAGAACATGGTGTTGAATATTGTGTATATGATGTCTAAACTATGCAATGCAAGACACCATATGCATGATATGAGTAGTAGAACCGTGCCAAGTTAGAGCATACACCTCGGTGGGGGAATAGGACTGGTCATCTGTCTCTGAATCCATCTCTGAGGAGCTATCGGGACCCAGCAAGAGATCTGCTTCGACAGGTAGCACTGTCTGCTCTGAAGCCCTTGTTTTCACTCCAGATTTTTCCATCACCCACTCAAATGGCTGATTCACAGGAAGAGTAGTTAATGTACAAACATTGTCGACAAATGTAAATTTAATGAAGAAAAGGATGGGCTAGATATCATTCAAATATATGATGCCTGGTTAAACAGGATGGCATTGCATAATTTCCATACATGATATTGAAACTAAACAGGTGGCATTACGGAACATGTCTAAACTAAGCAGATGACATATATGTTGTCGAAAGTAGGCACTGCAAGGCAACATATGCATGATATGACTAACATCATCATGCCAAGTTAGAGCAAACACCTTGGGGGGTAAATAGGAGTGGTCAGCTGCGTCTGAATCCGCCTCAGAACATATATCTTCCTTTGGATTACAATCTGGAGAGGGGGGAGGGTTTGCCATTGAACCTACCATGGAGCGATGTCTGCATGACATTGTATTGCCGCGCAAAACTCTTCTCTTTTTCTCTACATGTTCAGCATGACTGTGTACAATATCTGACATGCATACAAAAAAATATAGTGAGATTATGTAAGGAGAGCATGCAGAAATCTAGAGTAATGGTAACAATCTAGAGTAATGGTAACAACCAGTGGATGGATCCAAAAATAATGATAGCAGGCTGATGATTGCTTTAATTTAATAAAAAAAGATGATGATTGCTTTACTATTTGTTTCCCACCCAAGATGAACAACATAGGCATACCCTAGGTGAACCAGATATTAGACAGAGATACTATTCATTGCTGCCTCGATATGTGCCCCACAACTAATTTAGAACTCAAGTTTGAACATCAATTTGGACCTGACTTGGAGTCTAAGAGGTGAACATGACAATAAAGTAGCAGGTAATATTAAGCAATGCATAACATAAGCAGAAACAAAAGAGTGCGACCTCTCTTGTGGACCCGTGTACTCCTCAGGTTCATCTGCTGAGTCGATGATGGTGATGCCGTTGCGGTGGGTGCCGGCGGCAGGGAAGGAGATCTGAGGCGGCGAAAGACGGTCAGGAGTCGTGATGTCTGGTTTGGTGGATGCTTCTGTCGATGGAGCAGCTCAGGTGAGGTGGACGACGTCGCGGCAGGAGCAGGACAAACCACACAAAGTTTTCTTCGACACCTACCTGTAACTGACGTAATTCTGTAAGGGCTCATTTGGCTTGCATGATTCTAAAAACGCAGGGATAGGAGGAAAAACACCGGAATAGGACAGGAATGCACATGGGAAACAGAGCATTTGTGAACACAGGATTTCTGTCAACTTGGGTGTTTGGTTCACAGGAAAAGGAGGAGCAGAGGAATGCAAAGAAACATGGCCAAAATAAAGTGAAACCAAATGAAAGCATGTACAGTTAGAATGTTATTCCGCCACTAATGCACTTGGTCTTGTTTTCATGCACAGGATTTTGAAAAGTAGGTCCAGGTGGATGTTTTGCTCCATTCCTTTCAACAAAATGCATGAATAATTGAATAGTAGAGTGCCATAGGAAAATTTCCTATTGCTATGTTTTTCCGTTGAACCACAATAGCCCTAATGGATCGACATGAATGTAGAGTAATAAGTGATGCAACAAGTGTACAACCTCTTTGTCGTAGCCGTGTCGACCTCAGCATCATTGGGTTGGTCGCTGAAGAAGGCAGAGGTGGCTGTCGGAGGTGTGGAGGGAGATCTGACGAATCTGTAGACTGCGTCTAGGGCACTGCTCTCTTGTGATGGATCGTTCCGTCCTTGGAGCAGCTCCGATGAGCCGTAAGACGTCAAGGTTGAAGCAGCACAAGACAGATATTGTTAATCTCAAATGGGATTCTAATAGCATCTCCAATAGATGATGTAAAATGCATTACCAAAAAGTGATAGATGTAAAATTTACATCACCAAAAACCACCTAACTACAACAGATGAGGTAAAAACTATTGACTCTGAACTTAACTGTCGAAACTGAAACTTACTGTGGAATCAGAATGTTACAGTCGAAACTGAATGCAATGGTAGCAGAGAGGCACTTCACATGGGATAGTTTAGGGAGGGCCTGCAGTTCATCTTCAACCTGCACCCCCCTGAGCCGCCAGCCACCACCGGCCGAACCCCGCGCCGCCTCGCCGCCCCGAAACAACTCCCCACCGCCGCCCCGAAACAACTCCCCACCGCCGCCGCCTCGCCACCCCGAAACAACTCCCCACCGTCGGTCCGCCGCTGCCCCGGCCAGCCCTCTAGCCCCCCCCCGCGGCAAGCTTTTTCTCAGACGATCCCCACGCCACCGCCCCACCACCGCCCCCACCGTCGGCGAGCAGCACACCACCCAGAACCCTAAGATAGATAGTGTGGTACCTCTCCGGCGAGCCCCCCTCCCCGCTGCGGGTGGTTCTTCCTTAACTCCGGCGAGACCCACCACCCCCTGAAAATCGACTGACCCAAAAGTCGACTTAGTCGACTCAAGTGTAGCTAAATCGAAGCAGATCAGCAGCACGAGCGAGGGGGAGAGCACCAGCGCGTGCGAGCGAGAGCCGGAGCAGCAGCAGTGCGAGCGAGCGAGCGAGAGCCGGAGCAGTAGCAGCAGCGCGAGCGAGAGCCCGGGCAGCAGCAGCAGTAGCTGGGCGAGCGAGAGCCGGAGCAGCAGCAGCAGCCCGAGTGACCGAGCGATAGCAGATCCGGCTGGTATGGACGCCGCCGCCGAAGGGGCCTCGCACTGGGGAGAGCCGCCGCGGGGATGTCGCCTGCGGCGCCGGCTTCGAGGTAGCCGCTCCATGGGGATGCGGGATGGAGCACCGTCGGCGCCGGGATGTCGAGTTAAGGAGAAGGTGTGATGCGATGAGTGTACAACCTCTTTGGTGGCGCTGAGTAGGCCTCGGCTTCGAGTCGGTGAGGATGCTGCGGTTCCGGTGGAGCAGGTTAAGGCGGCGCTGTGGGAATGGAGCAGCCGCGATAGACGAGGCAATCGTCGGAGCAGCTCCTTAGAGGTGGAGGACGGGGCGGCTGAACCGGCGGGACGACGGGGTGGACGACGGATCCTCATCCGGGGAAGCGGATGAGGGACGTCGAGCTGTTGCGGTGGACGACATCGTCGGAGAAGAGGCTCCGGCTGGGCAGCGGCGAGGTGTCGGACAGAGGAGGGTGGGGTTTCGCGACTGGAGCGGAGAGGTTATGGCGGCCAGATTTTGAATGGCGAAAAGGAGGCGATGGGCGGGGGGAACCATGACTTAGGCACGCGCTTGTCCAAAATGTAGGGTGTCTTACAAAAGTACCCCCACCGATTTGAACTAGCGGCCCTTTCGACTCAGGGTTAGAAGGGGGATTTCGCGTGTCGGGATTTGGCAGCTGGAGGGAGTTTTCGCGCGCATTGTAATTTCGGGATAGCAAGGCGCGGGTTGTGAAGGCGCCAATTTTGGGAGCACGATATCAGAATTTTCGGGATACAACAAGGCGCGGGTTGAACTTTAGGGACAAGCCTAACGTGTAATATTCTACTTGTACGTACCAAATCAATTCGCACTTCCCTCAACGAAAAAAACAAAAAAAAAATAAAAACTATTCACACCACACAAAGAGAGAGTCTTGTCCCGTTTTACTATACAAATGCTATTCAAAGCTACACAAAGAGAGAGTATGAATCCATGTTATGTCCAATTAAATTTTTTCGCTGGCTGTATAATGCATGTAACCTACTCATACCAACATTTTAGTGCATTCCAAATGTTTATACTACCGCTGCAATTCAAACTGAATTTGAATTCGTTTCTCTATTTCAATAAGAATCTACAATCATGATTGTTGCCAACTTCAACCATCATTCGTGTATTACCTTAACAACACACCACATGATTACTATAGAGATAGATATGAACTATGTGTACTATATGAACTCGAATTCAATCTTTTGAATACACTAGATGTTGATTCCAAATAATAGTACATTTGATGTACTAACTATATATTCATAATCTAAACCATGTTCCATACGTACACCGTGTTTATCACACAAAGTATAGTGCCCCGCCCCCTACATTATGACAAGTATTTAGCCCTGAGCTGCAAAAGCCACACATTAGCCCAAATTATAATCAATGTTCTATATATTATATGTAGTACTAGCAAGATGCCCATGCGTTCCACGGAACATCAACATGATCAAGGGGAGGCCTTATTTGCAAATATGGAGAGGGGTGTGGGTATCTTTTTTCAAAATTGCCATAGTTTCCTTCCTATCCGTCAGATATAAATCGGACGGCCTATATTGCAGGATGGCAGGCACACCATCATCAACAACTCTGTTTTTTATAAGAGTAGAGATAAAATATATTATATGTAGTATAACATGTTCATAACCACACCATGTGTATCACCGTTATATATATTCACGCATGCGTCGGTTTAAAACACTATGATAAATTCTTCAAATATCTGAATTCGCTTTTTATAATGAATTATGATCTCTATTCGTCTTTTACACCCACACAATCCTCTTATCTTTGTAGCTAGCGCTAACTTTCTCTCGTGCATGCACACGCCCGCATCCCTCTCACCCTCCCTCAACATTCTCTAGCTCCATCGCACAAATTCGTCTTTTCACTTTAGGTCGTTCACCCACGGTGTGTGTAGGCCCCCCAACTCCTTCTTTATGGCACACATCGATCGATATGCCTCTCTAGCCAGGTGTGCCTACCACAAACACAAGCTTCCCCTCTTCTCTTCTCACCGTCCATGCCTCACTCCCACCACTCTTTTCATCGATCTCGTACTCGCACACTCCTTCCCCCTCGATATAGTATGCCTCTCGCACCACCTCTTAGATTCATCCCTCTCTCTCTATCCTTCTCCCCTGGCCTTATTTGCTTCTAACACATACATGCATGTATACCGATCGATCTCCCTACATATACCTAGGTCGACTTTAACTATTTTACCCCCACCCATCGATCGACGTACCTCACAAGTTATGTCTCTCCTTTCTCTGACAGAGGACGATTGATCTTCCTATGTAGTTATGTCTGCTTACCACAACCATATCGTCCCCCCTCATCATTCGTGCATGCCTCCTGACCCGTCTCTCACACGCACGCGCACAGACAGGCAGCCATCCCCTCTCTTATTGATATTGCAGGCGTCCCCTCCGTTTGTCTAGCAAGCCTCTCCCACCATTTGTTAGAAGCAACTCCACTACCACCCCCTCCAACACTCTAGCTCTGTCTCTCTCCCAACCTTATTCCTCTCCCACACATATGCATGGATGTCGATCGATCTCCCTTAATACATAAGGTAGGCCTCTCTCCTCCTCCACACATATACCAGCCATTGTACCTCTATAGTTAATAAGGCCTCCCCCCACCACACACCGATAGTCGAGCGCTGTAGGTAGGTATCCATGCCACAGAGACAAACTGCACCTGTCCCCTCTCACGTTCCAGTAGGCCAGCCACCATATATCTTTGACGTGGGCACACACAAATTCGACGACACACTTTATCGATCGCGCGCGCACACACACACATCATCCCTCTCTTAGATTCTATGGATACCTCAAGCCGATGATACCTCCACTCTCTTCTCGTGATCGCCTCCTCTATATATATGATATATCCAGGTCTCTATTTTCACACACATTACATATGTTAACATTTTTTGATTGACACCCCCTCCCAAAAAAACACCCACGAACCCACACACTATATCTCTCTCACACAACCCCACGTAGGTGGTGTACATACATGGAGAGAATAGGTGCACGTACTCACGCTTCATGCCCAGCCACACCCACGCGGGTACATAGTGGAGCTCATTTTTGTACGAAATGGCAGCCCACGTGCTAATTTGAACGCATGTAGTGGTTGTTTATCTACGGAGGTCGTGTACCACGCGTGCACGAAACAAAGTTCGACTTGATGCGTTCGCACGTTATTTTTAAATAAAGTTATATCGCTCAATAACACGTACACAGAATATAAAACGATTTTTATGGAGAAAAAGGTAGTCCGCTCCACTATATACAATGGAGCCTGCCTGCCTAGGTTTGTCTCTCTTCAGAGTATCTCACACAAGGCGGAGGTGGCCTCTCTCTCTCTCACCGTTGGTCACTGATCCGGCCGCATCCCGTCCGCCGGCGGAAAGGGAGGATGTGCATCGTTTCTCCATTCGATGGCGCTGAGGCAGCACGTCCCGATCTGCGGTACCCGTCGTTCTCTCTGACCAAGCTCCGGCGTGATAGGGCCTACGCCACTTGCTCGCTGCCGCAGTATGGGTAGATCCCGCCCACCGCCGCTCACCTAGTTACATCCCGACGACCCCTAGGTATCCCCTTCGTCCTTGCTCCACTGCTCGTCTTCCCACATCGCTGCATGTGGAAAATCTTGCATGTGGATCTAACATAGTTCTTTGCCCAAAACGTAGCTCGTCCGGCGTACTTTCCATATTGCAATCCCGTCCTCACACTGTTTTAGACAAACACAACCGGGTTGTTATCTTCCCTTAGGACATGGAATATGCTTCTTTTTGTCGTCGCATGTGTCATCAACTGTTATTGGCCAGTAATTGTTTCCTTTCTACCTCTTTTTTGCAAACAGGGCTAGCCATTTCACCTTGTTGCTATTGTGACCTTTTGGTGAACTACACAAATCACTTTTTTCTTAAGAGTGTTTTGTGCAGTTGTACTAAAATGTCACACGGGCAACGTCTACATTTCAGTGTGACTGCACAAAGGGAGATTTGTTTTTCTCTATCCTCCTCATCAAACTCTGAGCCTAATCTTCTCCAACTATTTGCTTAATCTTCTCAACTAGTTAATCTTAAGAGAGACTATAAAGGTGACTGGCTTCTATATGTGTGTTTATTATTGCATCAGCAGTCCTCTATTATCGTAATCACACTTAATATCTTTGGAACAGAGACGCTCAGCTCTATTTTAGTGGAACTGCACAAAATGATCGGAATGTTGCATGCTCCAGACAGCTACTTTTTTTCCCAACATGCCTTGTTGATTTAGACAGAGCTGGGGGGACGTTCCTGCCAATGAAAGCATGGATCAATTTTAATTTAACACCTTCTCACAACTTTGTGTTCAGTTGTGATGTAAATATTAGCTCTGATATGCTAATCATTGAGATGCATTAGCAAGGAAGTTAGTTTTTTATTGTTTCCGAAAGAGCATCGATGGCAAGACACAAGAAACAAAAGCTGAAAGCTCATAGCACTGTACAATTTCATGTCGCTTGAAAATTATTTGTATAGTACATCAATTATGTAAACAAATGCTGGAATCTTGATAGCATTGCCAGAAGCCTCTTCAGCATCCGGGTCCATGTGCCATGCACAAAATTATACTTCCTCCGTTCCTAAATATTTGTCTTTTTACAAATTTCAAATGGACATATTCTAGAGTGTAGATTCACTCAGTTTGCTTCGTATGTAGTCACTCGTTGAAATCTCAAGAAAGACAAATACTCCGTAATATATTTAAGAACGAAGGGAGTAGTGCACAACCACATGGGAGACTCAGCCCGGTTGTTGTGCAGCACTAATAGTGAGTAGTAATGAGCAGCCAAATCATAAGCCCCACCTTTCCCACTGTAAGTTGCTCGGAAGAAGCAACCATCAATACGCTCTAAAGTCTCTCTGGTGGTGGAAATGCATGGAGAGAAATGCATCAGAATGAAGCGCGCCCTGTAAACTGTGACGGAGGGAGTAGTAGTATGAGGCCCTGTTTGGATTACCGTTTCTCTTTTGAATACACTTGTAAAAAATAAACACCTGCGCCCGCCGTTTCAGTTCCGGCTGGAATTTGCACAGCGGTCAATACAGGTGTAAGTTATACGCCTCCGTATTGAAATACAACCATTCCAAGCATGGCCTGAAGGTGCAAAACCAAGTACATGTATGGCCAGTCGGTCAATGCACTTCCTCTTGGCATATCACTGACATGTGGGACCGGAGTGTGAGCAAACCGATCTCAATTGACGGCAAAATTGCCAACCCGCCGTTCCTTGAGAGAGACGAGGAGCGAGAACACACAGACGGGCTCGCACGGAGGCCAAGATATATTCGAGCATGGTTGATCGATATCATCAATACATGTTCGATGTTTTTTAACAATACGATTGGGCTGCAGTTTTCCGCCATTCTCCCGAATAAATGTGTACTTTATCAAAGATTAAAATAAAATAAGAGTACAGACGCTCCACCATGCGGTTCTAGTAGTAGTAGTACTCGTACAACTATAAACCTTGCGCTTGGCTCTTCGCCTCTTCGTGAAGTCGAACAATGATGGTACTCCGCATGTTGGGTACTATAGTGTATGCATGTGGCAATCTGACACCGAATGAACTGTTGCATGTCCACCGCTTGGGCGAGGGTAGGTTGCATTAGTCAAAAGGCGTAAGCGAGCTTCACCTTGTCCTGCAAGCTTCTCCTCGTTCTGTGAGTTGACGTGACACACCAAAAAGTAGTGCTAGTCCATACTCCCTCCTTTCTGGTTAATATGGCTTAATCTTTTTTGCGGGTAAATGAGAGAGCTTTATTCATATATAAGCATTCTTAGGACGATCAACCAAGAGACTGGTCACTAGGAAGCGAGGTACCCCGCAAAAAAAGAAGGAAGCGAGGTGTTTCATCAAGCCAGCTCTCGGCCACATTCAAAGTGCGGCAAGCACGGTTCACACAAAGATGCGCCGCAAGGTTTGCTGACCTGTTTACATGCTGAATAACAAAAGAAAGAGGAAATATTACCGAGCGCTCCTATTTGTAAAAGGATCTGAGCCAGAATTAAGTGAGAATTGTGGCGAGTGTTCCATGCAATCAACTTCCATTATCACATGCGAGAACCCTCGAAGAGAACCAAATGTGTTGAAGATTGCTTTATCACATTTTTAAAATATAATAAGAGTGCAGACGCTCCTCCATCCGGTTCCTAGTATAGTATAGTACATACCTCTATAGTAGTAGTACTAGTACTAGTAAACTTTGCGCTTGGCTGTTCGCCTCTTCGGGAAGTCGAACAATAATACTAGTACTAGTATAGTGTATGCTTCTGGCAATCTGACACTGAATTAAATGTTGCACGTCCACCGCCTGAGCGAGGGAGAGCTTGCATTAGTCAAAAGTTTCTCCATGTCCTGCGAGCCACCGCGCGCAAGCTTCTCCCGTCCTGCAAGCTTCTCCTCGTTCGGCAAGTTGACGGGACACAACAAAGTAATGCTAGTCCATACTGCCTCCTTTCCGGTTAATATGGCTTAATTTCAAACGAGATAAATACACTGTCTGTCACTGTATATTTGTAAAAATACGGTTAGTGGACTTCGCAATACGCTCATTGCGCTCAATATATACATTTTCCGGTGTTTATACGGTCACTAGCTCACCCTGGCTGAGTATGTGTGTGCATGCACGTGTAGGTTGAGCACTTTAGCGTGACCGTGTGTGCTCCGCCGTGTGCTCGGACATGCATGCATTAGGGAGTTGCGCGCGTTTTTGCGTCCATGTGTACGTGTGACTGTTGCATGCATGCACGAGGTTGTAGTCCCTTACATTCACATGTTCATAAGTCAATGCTTTGTCAAAACGTTGCATGCAAGGTTTAATCATTCGTTGTTCACGCATGAATTCCCGATATTAATACATTGGTAAAGACAATTTCTTGAGGAAAAAAGCCCATGAATTGAGTACAAAGGGGACCAATAAGCCAGGACGGAGGGAGTACCAGTAGTGAACCGAAAGGAGGGAGTAGGTACTAGTAGTACAGTACTACGTAACAACGTGCAGTAACAAAATTCCTCTATGCGCATCCTGTCTACTCACGTGTCATGCAAGAAAATAGAGATAAGTACAAGTGAGACTCAGGAACAGTCATACACGTAGGGGGAGTACGTGTAGGGGCCACTAAGGAGCAGTCAAATCACACAGTAAGTTAGTCGGAAGAAGCAACCATCATTTCACTCTTCAATGACACGTACGCAATATAAAATTGTTGATATGGAGAGAAAAAGGAAACCACTATATATACACTAGCAGGAGCCTAAGCTACAAGCCTGCTTGCTTGGGTTGCTCTCTTCACAAGCATAGAACGACGGTGGCCACACCGCTGGTCACATATCCGGCCTGATCCCGCCGCTAGGGGAAGGGAACAATGTTCTGCGTAGACGCGGTCGACATCGGCGAGGGAGAAAACCCACAGTCGGTGTGTCCCAACCGCCCTTCTAGCTACAGCCCGACGTCCCAGGTAGTAGTACATCTTCCTTTTGGAGCCGGCTTGCTCCACTGCCGCAGCTCCCCACGTAACTCCATCTCCATGTCAATCTTTCTCTACTTCTACCGGCTTCTATTTGTGATGAGTTTATGTCTCATGAACTAGTGCCAGTACTATTATTCTAATCACACTTCTTCAATATATTTGCCATCAGGGATGCTCAGCTCGATTTTAGTGGAACTGCACAAAAGCATCGTATGACCCGAGGGTGCCAACCGTCTTTCCTTCGACAGGTTCTACCTAGCCGGGAAATTAAATCATGTTTAGGGTTTAGGGTTTAAGTCGTAATGACCCCATTAGTAGTTTTTCTTTTGTACACGCTCTCACAACTTTTGTCTTTAGTTGTGAAGTAAAAATTGGTTATAATCTGTGAATCGTTGAGATGCATCAGCATGCGTGTTAGTTTTCCTTTGTATTTGATGGAATGTTGTAACGGGGCAACCTTGGAGTAGGAATGAAAATGGAGTGGAAAGTTTCCGTTTTTCCGGAGAAAAAATGGAAACGGAGAGAAACCAACGTTTCGTTTTGTTGGATCGCGCCATCTAGAAAAATCAACGTTTTAATCACGTCTGTCGTGTTCGTGTCTCACCCTCCTCCACGGTTCCACCCCACACGGTCGCTGGGCATGCCACTCACCGCAAACCGAGTATACGATAACTTTCCCGCCTGCTTGTCGATGGATCGCGCCATGGAGTACTAGCACTACTGGAATCGATAGACGAGTTGCGGGAGGACAGCTAGCTGTAGCACGGACTCCCAAGAACTTTTTACATGCATGTTGTGGCCGGATATTGCGACCTTTGAACGCGGAGCAGTCGCGTGCACCGGGAAGCGGCGCGGGTGACGCTCTCTCGGCCGGCGCCAGTGAGAGGTCGCGTCCGCTCTGGCCGGGCATGAATGCGGCACTGACCGTTTCGGGCGGGAAGCACGTGCGGGTGATGAAGAGGGTTCGGGTTGGTCAGGAGCGGGCGTGGCAGTGGTCCGTATGCCCGCAAAAAAGAGATGTTGTATGTTAATATTGCCGCGTATATAATTAACAACGTAAATATTGTGCCAGTTGGACAAATATGATTGGAGATGGAGATGGAAATGGAATTTTACGTAAACACGGATATGCATGTCTATGTCTTTTTGTTTTTTTTGCGGGAACAAACTTGTATTACTCACGTAGCCAGGCTACACTCGGAGTTACAAAGTTCGACAATGCCATCAGGGCCTGAACCTAGCCAAACAGCGATACGGCCACTAGTCCTACCATAATGAGCGAAAGTATGACTGACAATGTTGTTGTTTCATCGAACATGAGCAATACAAGTATTTCGGAGTGCCATGAGTGATCTAATCTCATGCACCAAAAAACCAAACCGAGATCTATCAAGATCTTCATTCCTAATCCTCACCATATTTGTAGCTTCAAGGCAATCGGTCTCGATATTGATATTTGGAGCTTAGACTCCCCATGTACTTTATTATATTAATATAATTTACCATAGAAATATGATGTGTGGGTCAAAAAAAAGATTACTCCACTCCAATGCGAGCGAAAAACCCTCTTTGATGGCCAACAATTCTGCTTCCAGTGCGTTCGCGCAATAACACAAGCTTCTACATGAAGAGAAAATTATAGTACCCCCATGATCCCTTAGTGTCATGCCTGTACCAGCAGTTCCGTTCTCTAGCAAGAAGGAACCATCCGTATTCAGTTTTACCCAGCCATCCTCAGATGCATGTCTATGTCTATGTGTGTGTGCGCGACGACTCTCGCGACCTGGAAGCGGGGCGTGTTTTTGATCGAGTTTTCTTTCTTGGTACGTTAAAAAATTGTCCGCCAGTTTTCATTTCTTTTTTCCGGGAACGTGCGTATTCTTTTTAAAACCACTACTATGGAGAGATTTTTTACTCCATTGTATATATAGCCTCTTGTTTGATAGGGTTTCTCGCGTCTCGCTCTCTCACCCTCTCCATATCAAAACAAGATGACAGTGTCCACTCTATCTCTTTCCTCACCGGTGGTCACAGATCCGGTCGAATCCCGTCCGCTGCGGGAGGTGAGGAGGTGCAGCGTTGACGTTGTCGCCGTCGGCGATGGAGGAAGCCGATGCGCACCGTCCTCTCGGAGCCGGTGCTGGCGCAGACGAAGGTCCTCCCGCCCTTGTTCGCTGCCGTCGTGTGGGCAGATCCCGCCCGCCCGCCTAAGCGACATCTCGCCCACCTGAGGTATAACTTCTTGTACTGGTCCAGCTCCCCAGGTTGCTGCATGCAGGTTTTCTTCTATGCGACTACTCCCCAGCTCCCCATGTATAGTAGCTAGGGTTCGTCAGCTGGTCCAACATCACCTACTATTATAGAGGAAATGCCACTCGAAAAGTTGTCCTCATTTATGCCTCGGTGGAGGTATACATGTTGTTTCGACAAAAAGTACATGGTGGTTGTGCGGTCATTGTCCATATGCTCCTATTGCTGCTGCTAATCTAATACTATCAGTGGTTAAATGAAGAAATGCTTTTTTTCTCGGGTATCCTGGTTTAGTTCCCATCAAGATAATCATGATGCTTCTGTTTGTTGGTGTACTTTTCATTAATTCTTATTGACAATTGAGATGTCGTTGTTAATTTTGTACCACTGCCAAAACAAAGTAACAACACTATATCCCTTTTTATATTTTTGCAAACAGCGATGCGTATCTCCATACCAGGGCATGTCTTCCTCAATTTTAGTGGAACTGCACAAAATTGGATGGCCATTGTTGTTCCGCCTCACTATCCTCTGCCACGTGGTTCTTCCTTCCTCTAGCTTGGTTAATGAGAAGAAATAGACCACAATGAGGATTTGTCGAACTTCATAGCTTCCTCACCCGAACTTGATGCCAAATGGAAGATGCATCACCACGATGACCTATCGATGCTCATGGTTGCGCCTCATGGTTGCGTTGGCTAGTGAAGCTAATCGATTTTCCACGAAAAACAAGCTGTCTTCCATCAGTGCTCTTTGCTTGTTACCCACAAAGATGATATCCTTCATCAGTTCATCTTGGTTGCGTTGGAGACGCAGTCGTCTTTCACGTTGGTGCAATTTTTGAAGGAAATATTCCCTAGAGGCAATAATAAAGTTATTATTTATTTCCTTATATCATGATAAATGTTTATTATTCATGCTAGAATTGTATTAACCGGAAACATAATACATGTGTGAATACATAGACAAACATAGTGTCACTAGTATGCCTCTACTTGACTAGCTCGTTGATCATAGATGGTTATGTTTCCTAGCCATAGACATGAGTTGTCATTTGATTAACGGGATCACATCATTAGGAGAATGATGTGATTGACTTGACCCATTCCGTTAGCTTAGCACACGATCGTTTAGTATTCTGCTATTGCTTTCTTCATGACTTATACATGTTCCTATGACTATGAGATTATGCAACTCCCGTTTACCAGAGGAACACTTTGTGTGCTACCAAACGTCACAACGTAACTGGGTGATTATAAAGGTGCTCTACAGGTGTCTCCGAAGGTACTTGTTGGGTTGGCGTATTTCGAGATTAGGATTTGTCACTCCGATTGTCGGAGAGGTATCTCTGGGCCCACTCGGTAATGCACATCACTATAAGCCTTGCAAGCATTGCAACTAATGAGTTAGTTGCGGGATGATGTATTACGGAACGAGTAAAGAGACTTGCCGATAACGAGATTGAACTAGGTATTGAGATACCGACGATCGAATCTCGGGCAAGTAACATACCGATGACAAAGGGAACAACGTATGTTGTTATGCGGTCTGACCGATAAAGATCTTCGTAGAATATGTGGGAGCCAATATGAGCATCCAGGTTCCGCTATTGGTTATTGACCGGAGACGTGTCTCGGTCATGTCTACATTGTTCTCGAACCCGTAGGGTCCGCACGCTTAAAGTTCGATGACGGTTATATTATGAGTTTATGTGTTTTGATGTACCGAAGGTAGTTTGGAGTCCCGGATGAGATCGGGGACATGACGAGGAGTCTCTAAATGGTCGAGACGTAAAGATCGATATATTGGACGACTATATTCGGACATCGGAAAGGTTCCGAGTGATTCGGGTATTTTTCGGAGTACCGGAGAGTTACGGGAATTCGCCGGGGAGTATATGGGCCTTATTGGGCTTTAGGGGAAAGAGAGAGGAGAGGCTGCTCGCCCCCCCCAAGGCCTAGTCCGAATTGGACTAGGGGGAGGGGCTGCGCCCCCTCCTTCCTTCTCTTCTCTCTCCCCTTTCCTTGACTCCTACTCCTACTACTTGGAAGGGGGGAATCCTACTCCCGGTGGGAGTAGGACTCCTCCTAGGGCGCGCCATAGAGAGGGCCGGCCCTCCCCCTCCTCCACTCCTTTATATACGGGGAGGGGGGCACCCCTTGGAGACACAACAATTGATCTCTTGATCTCTTAGCCGTGTGCGGTGCCCCCCTCCACCATAATCCACCTCGATAATATCGTAGCGGTGCTTAGGCGAAGCCCTGCGTCGGTAGAACATCATCATCGTCACCACGCCGTCGTGCTGACGGAAACTCTCCCTCAACACTCGGCTGGATCGGAGTTCGAGGGACGTCATCGAGTTGAACGTGTGCTGAACTCGGAGGTGCCGTGCGTTCGGTACTTGATCGGTCGGATCGTGAAGACGTACGACTACATCAACCGCGTTGTGCTAACGCTTCCGCTTTCGGTCTACGAGGGTACGTGGACAACACTCTCCCCTCTCGTTGCTATGCATCACCATGATCTTGCGTGTGCGTAGGAATTTTTTTGAAATTACTACGTTCCCCAACAGTGGCATCCGAGCCTGGTTTTATGCGTAGATGTTATATGCACGAGTAGAACACAAGTGAGTTGTGGGCGATATAAGTCATACTGCTTACCAGCATGTCATACTTTGGTTCGGCGGTATTGTTGGATGAAGCGGCCCGGACCGACATTACGCGTACGCTTACGCGAGACTGGTTTTACCGCCGTGCTATGCACACAGGTGACTAGCGGGTGTCAGTTTCTCCAACTTTAGTTGAACCGAGTGTGGCTACGCCCGGTCCTTGCGAAGGTTAAAACAGCACCAACTTGACAAACTATCGTTGTGGTTTTGATGCGTAGGTAAGAACGGTTCTTGCTCAGCTCGTAGCAGCCACGTAAAACTTGCAACAACAAAGTAGAGGACGTCTAACTTGTTTTTGCAGGGCATGTTGTGATGTGATATGGTCAAGACGTGATGAGATATAAGTTGTTGTATGAGATGATCATGTTTTGTTGAAGTTATCGGCAACTGGCAAAAGCCTTATGGTTGTCTCTTTATTGCATAAGATGCAAGCGCCAAATAATTGCTTTACTTTATCGCTATGCGATAGCAATAGTTACAAGAGCAATAGTTGGCGAGACGACCATGTGACGACACATTGATATAGATCAAGATGATGGAGATCATGGTGTCATGCCGGTGACGATGGAGATCATGACGATGCTTTGGAGATGGAGATCAAAGGCACAAGATGATGATGGCCATATCATGTCACATATTATGATTGCATGTGATGTTTATCTTTTATACATCTTATTTTGCTTAGTTCGGCGGTAGCTTTATAAGATGATCTCTCACTAAATTTCAAGGTATAAGTGTTCTCCCTGAGTATGCACCGTTGCGAAAGTTCTTCGTGCTGAGACACCACGTGATGATCGGGTGTGATAGGCTCTACGTTCAAATACAACGGGTGCAAAACAGTTGCACACGCGGAATACTCAGGTTAAACTTGACGAGCCTAGCATATAACAGATATGGCCTCGGAACACTGAGACCGAAAGGTCGAGCGTGAATCATATAGTAGATATGATCAACATAGTGATGTTCACCATTGAAACTACTCCATCTCACGTGATGATCGGACATGGTTTAGTTGAAATGGATCACGTGATCACTTAGAGGATTAGAGGGATGTCTATCTAAGTGGGAGTTCTTTAAGTAATATGATTAATTGAACTTTAATTTATCATGAACTTAGTCCTGGTAGTATTAGCATATCTATGTTGTAGATCAATAGCTCCTGTTTAGCTCCCCTGTTTTATTTTTGATATGTTCCTAGAGAAAACTATGTTGAAAGATGTTAGTAGCAATGATGCGGACTTGGTCCGTGATCTGAGGATTATCCTCATTGCTGCACAGAAGTATTATGTCCTCGATGCACCGCTAGGTGACGGACCTATTGCAGGAGCAGATGCAGACGCTATGAACGTTTGGCTAAGCTCAATATGATGACTACTTGATAGTTTAGTGCACCATGCTTAACGGCTTAGAATCGGGACTTCAAAGACGTTTTGAACGTCATGGACCATATGAGATGTTCCAGGAGTTGAAGTTAATATTTCAAGCAAATACCCGAGTTGAGAGATATGAAGTCTCCAACAAGTTCTATAGCTAAAAGATGGAGGAGAATAGCTCAAGCAGTGAGCATGTGCTCAGATTGTCTGGGTACTACAATCGCTTGAATCAAGTGGGAGTTAATCTTCCAGATAAAATAGTGATTGACAGAATTCTCTAGTCACCATCACCAAGTTAGTAGAACTTCGTGATGAACTATAGTATGCAAGGGATGACGAAAGTAATTCCCGAGCTCTTCGCGATGCTGAAATCGACGAAGGTAGAAATCAAGAAAGAGCATCAAGTGTTGATGGTTGACAAGACCACTAGTTTCAAGGAAAAGGGCAAAGGGAAGAAGGGGAACTTCAAGAAGAACGGCAAGCAAAGTTGCTGCTCAAGTGAAGAAGCCCAAGTCTGGACCTAAGCCTGAGACTAAGTGCTTCTACTGCAAAGGGACTGGTCACTGGAAGCGGAACTGCCCCAAGTATTTGGCGGATAAGAAGGATGGCAAAGTGAACAAAGGTATATTTGATATACAGATTATTGATGTGTATTTTACTAGTGTTCGTAGCAACCCCTCGGTATTTGATACTGGTTCAGTTGCTAAAGAGTAGTAACTCGAAACGGGAGTTGCAGAATGAACAGAGACTAGTTAAGGGTGAAGTGACGTTGTGTGTTGGAAGTGGTTCCAAGATTGATATGATCATCATCGCACGCTCCCTACACTTTCGGGATTAGTGTTGAACCTAAATAAGTGTTATTTGGTGTTTGCGTTGAGCATGAATATGATTTGATCATGTTTATTGCAATACGGTTATTCATTTAAGTTAGAGAATAATTGTTGTTCTATTTACATGAATAAAACCTTCTATGGTCATACACCCAATGAAAATGGTTTGTTGGATCTCGATCGTAGTAATACACATATTCATAATATTGAAGCCAAAAGATGCAAAGTTAATAATGATAGTGCAACTCATTTGTGGCACTGCCGTTTAGGTCATATTGGTGTAAAGCGCATGAAGAAACTCCATGCTGATGGGATTTTGGAATCACTTGATGAACTTGTGCTTGGAACCATGCCTTATGGGCAAGATGACTAAAGACTCCGTTCTCCGGAACAATGGAGCGAGCAACTGACTTATTGGAAATAATACATACTGATGTATGCGATCTGATGATTGTTGAGGCTCGCGGCGGGTATCATTATTTTCTGACCTTCACAGATGATTTGAGCAGATATGGGTATATCTACTTGATGAAACATAAGTCTGAAACATTTCAAAAGTTCATATAATTTCAGAGTGAAGTGAAAAATCATCGTAACAAGAAAATAAAGTTTCTACGATCTGATCGTGGAGGAGAATATTTGAGTTACGAGTTTGGTCTTCATTTGAAACAACGCGGAATAGTTTCACAACTCACGCCACCTGGAACACCATAGCGTAATGGTGTGTCCGAACATCGTAACCGTACTTTATTAGATATGGTGCAATCTATGATGTCTCTTACCGATTTACCACTATCGTTTTGGGGTTATGCATTAGAGACAGCTGCATTCACGTTAAATAGGGCACCATCTAAATCCGTTTAGACGACACCTTATGAACTTTGGTTTGGCAAGAAACCAAAAGTTGTCGTTTCTTAAAATTTGGGGCTGTGATGCTTATGTGAAAAAAAATTCATCCTGATAAGCTCAAACCCAAATCGGAGAAATGTGTCTTCATAGGATACCCAAAGGAGATAGTTGGGTACACCTTCTATCACAGATCTGAAGGCAAGATATTCGTTGTTTATAATGGATCCTTTCTAGAGAAGGAGTTTCTCTCGAAAGAAGTGAGTGGGAGGAAAGTAGAACTTGATGACGTAACTGTACCTACTCCCTTATTGGAAAATAGTTCATCACAAAAATCTGTTCCTGTGACTACTACACCAATTAGTGAGGAAGCTAATGATGATGATCATGTAACTTCAGATCAAGTTACTACCGAACCTCGTAGGTAAACCAGAGTGAGATCCGCACCAGAGTGGTACGGTAATCCTGTTCTGGAGGTCATGTTACTTGACCATGACGAACCTACGAACTATGAGGAAGCGATGATGAGCCCAGATTCCGCGAAATGGTTTGAGGCCATGAAATCTGAGATGGGATCCATATATGAGAACAAAGTATGGACTTTGGTTGACTTGCCCGATGATCGGCAAGCCATAGAAAATAAATGGATCTTCAAGAGGAAGACGGACGCTGATAGTAGTGTTACTATCTACAAAGCTAGAATTGTCGCAAAAGATTTTCGACAAGTTCAAGATGTTGACTACGATGAGAGTTTCTCACTCGTATCTATGCTTAAGTCTGTCCGAATCATGTTAGCAATTGCCGCATTTTATGAAATCTGGCAAATGGATAACAAAAACTGCAATCCTTAAATGGATTTATTAAAGAAGAGTTGTATATGATGCAACCAGAAGGTTTTGTCAATCCTAAAGGTGCTAACAAAATATGCAA
This sequence comes from Triticum aestivum, assembly GCF_018294505.1. Taxonomy (NCBI): domain Eukaryota; kingdom Viridiplantae; phylum Streptophyta; class Magnoliopsida; order Poales; family Poaceae; genus Triticum; species Triticum aestivum. The sequence goes on along the minus strand of NC_057808.1, from coordinate 286,419,404 downwards.
GCTCCAGCGATCCATCTATGGACTGGTGTAAGCATCTCGGAGTTGGAATATACGCTTTGATAAGTTGATCAAAGCATATAGTTTTATACAGACTTGCGGTGAAGCCTGTATTTACAAGAAAGTGAGTGGGAGCACTACAACATTTCTGATAAGTATATGTGAATGACATATTGTTGATCGGAAATAATGTAGAATTATTCTGCAAAGCATAAAGGAGTGTTTGAAAGGAGTTTTTCAAAGAAAGACCTCGGTGAAGCTGCTTACATATTGAGCATCAAGATCTATAGAGATAGATCAAGACGCTTGATAAGTTTTTTCAATGAGTACATACCTTGACAAGATTTTGAAGTAGTTCAAAATGGAACAGTCAAAGAAAGAGTTCTTGCCTGTGTTACAAGGTGTGAAATTGAGTAAGACTCAAAGCCAGACCACGGCAGAAGATAAAAAGAGAATGAAAGTCATTCCCTATGCCTTGGCCATAGGTTCTATAAAGTATGCCATGCTATGTACCAGATCTATTGTATACCCTACACTGATTTTGGCAAGGGAGTACAATAGTGATCTAGGAGTAGATCACTGGACAGCGGTCAAAATTATCCTTAGTGGAATAAGGATATGTTTCTCGATTATGGAGGTGACAAAAAGGGTTCGTCGTAAATGGTTACGTCGATGCAAATTTTGACACTGATCCAGATGACTCTAAGTACCAATCTGGATACATATTGAAAGTGGGAGCAATTAGCTAGAGTAGCTCCGTGCAGAGCATTGTAGACATAGAAATTTGCAAAATACTTACGGATCTGAATGTGACAGACCCGTTGACTAAAATTATCTCACAAGCAAAACATGATCACACCTTAGTACTCTTTGGGTGTTAATCACATAGCGATGTGAACTAGATTATTGACTCTAGTAAACCCTTTGGGTGTTGGTCACATGACGATGTGAACTATGGGTGTTAATCACATGGTGATGTGAACTATTGATGTTAAATCACATGGCGATGTGATCTAGATTATTGACTCTAGTGCAAGTGGGAGACTGAAGGAAATATGCCCTAGAGGCAATAATAAAGTTATTATTTATTTCCTTATATCATGATAAATGTTTATTATTCATGCTAGAATTGTATTAACCGGAAACATAATACATGTGTGAATACATAGACAAACATAGTGTCACTAGTATGCCTCTACTTGACTAGCTCGTTGATCAAAGATGGTTATGTTTCCTAGCCATAGACATGAGTTGTCATTTGATTAACGGGATCACATCATTAGGAGAATGATGTGATTGACTTGACCCATTCCGTTAGCTTAGCACACGATCGTTTAGTATTCTGCTATTGCTTTCTTCATGACTTATACATGTTCCTATGACTATGAGATTATGCAACTCCCGTTTACCAGAGGAACACTTTGTGTGCTACCAAACGTCACAACGTAACTGGGTGATTATAAAGGTGCTCTACAGGTGTCTCCGAAGGTACTTGTTGGGTTGGCGTATTTCGAGATTAGGATTTGTCACTCCGATTGTCGGAGAGGTATCTCTGGGCCCACTCGGTAATGCACATCACTATAAGCCTTGCAAGCATTGCAACTAATGAGTTAGTTGCGGGATGATGTATTACGGAACGAGTAAAGAGACTTGCCGATAACGAGATTGAACTAGGTATTGAGATACCGACGATCGAATCTCGGGCAAGTAACATACCGATGACAAAGGGAACAACGTATGTTGTTATGCGGTCTGACCGATAAAGATCTTCGTAGAATATGTGGGAGCCAATATGAGCATCCAGGTTCCGCTATTGGTTATTGACCGGAGACGTGTCTCGGTCATGTCTACGTAGTTCTCGAACCCGTAGGGTCCGCACGCTTAAAGTTCGATGACGGTTATATTATGAGTTTATGTGATTTGATGTACCGAAGGTAGTTCGGAGTCCCGGATGAGATGGGGACATGACGAGGAGTCTCGAAATGGTCGAGACGTAAAGATCGATATATTGGACGACTATATTCGGACATCGGAAAGGTTCCGAGTGATTCGGGTATTTTTCGGAGTACCGGAGAGTTACGGGAATTCGCCGGGGAGTATATGGGCCTTATTGGGCTTTAGGGGAAAGAGAGAGGAGAGGCTGCGCGCCCCCCAAGGCCTAGTCCGAATTGGACTAGGGGGAGGGGCTGCGCCCCCTCCTTCCTTCTCTTCTCTCTCCCCTTTCCTTGACTCCTACTCCTACTACTTGGAAGGGGGGAATCCTACTCCCGGTGGGAGTAGGACTCCTCCTAGGGCGCGCCATAGAGAGGGCCGGCCCTCCCCCTCCTCCACTCCTTTATATACGGGGAGGGGGGCACCCCTTGGAGACACAACAATTGATCTCTTGATCTCTTAGCCGTGTGCGGTGCCCCCCTCCACCATAATCCACCTCGATAATATCGTAGCGGTGCTTAGGCGAAGCCCTACGTCGGTAGAACATCATCATCGTCACCACGCCGTCGTGCTGACGAAACTCTCCCTCAACACTCGGCTGGATCGGAGTTCGAGGGACATCATCGAGTTGAACGTGTGCTGAACTCGGAGGTGCCGTGCGTTCGGTACTTGATCGGTCGGATCGTGAAGACGTACAACTACATCAACCGTGTTGTGCTAACGCTTCCGCTTTCGGTCTACGAGGGTACGTGGACAACACTCTCCCCTCTCGTTGCTATGCATCACCATGATCTTGCGTGTGCGTAGGAATTTTTTTGAAATTACTATGTTCCCCAACAATTTTATCACACAATTGGCTATGAACCAAGTGTTTCCTCGAAGAAGGATCGACGTTGGTACTACGAGCATAAGTTTTGTATTGATTTCTAAGCCTTCTCACAACTTTGTCTTCAGCTCCCCTGTAATTTTATTTGTCCAGTTATTAACTTTGATTAAAAATGGTGTGGACTAAAAACCCGGATGGATATAGTAGCCCTCCATTTTTATTTACTCTGCATATTAGATTCGACTGAAGTCAAACTTTGTAAAGTTTGACCAAGTTTAGGCCGAACACAACAAACCATAATTATTGAGAGAGGGCAAACTGTACGTACTCTCAAACCTTTCCGATAATTGAAATTAAAATTCTTTATTTGTACACACTCTCACACGTTTCCGATAATTTTGCGCATGTGTGGTTGTTCACTTAAGGGAGGGTAGTGTACCGCACGTGAAGGACAGGAAGTGCGACCAGGACGCGTGGATCGTCAGTTCATCGGAAGTAGTAGTTTTCTTCACTGGTATGTTAAGGGGCTGTTTGATTTGTGACTATGGTTGCCACATGTTGCCACACCTAAGGTTAGGCAACTTTGACCAACTTAGGAGGGTGTTTGGTTCTAGCCTTACCTTAGGAAATATACTTTTTGCCGCACTAGGGACCCACATGACATACACTCAAAAAGTGTGGCAAGATTCCCTTAGGCTTGCCAACTTGCAGCTCTCATTTTGAAGAACTAACCTTAGGCAAGTGTGGCAAAAATTTGTGTGGCAAAATGTGGCATTCCTAGGCCTAGAACCAAACAGCCCCTAAATAAAGAGTTTCGTTTTGTACTTACACAATTTAAAATGATTGTTATGGAGAGAATAAGAAAACCACTCCGCTATATATTAGTAGTATACACGAGTACTATATGGACGCAGCTTCATTGACTTAGTGCACCTGCCTTTGGGTGTATGACAGGTGGGCCCAAAATGTGGCTGGCCCACCTTTCGTACAGCCAAAGGCAGGTGCAGTTAAGGCACCAGAGCTCAGTCCGTAATACAGTATATATGTAGTACACTATATAAGCTGGAGCCTCAGCACTTGTTCGCTAGGGTTTGCACTCTCCACACTCTCACCGCACTACATATATATACACGCTGGAGGCTCAGCATTCCTTTGCTAGGGTTTGCTATATTCACAGTCTCTCACCCTCTTCACCAGATCTAAACAAGACTGCGTTGTGGCCTCTGTCTCTCTCACCCCCCTCACAGCTGGCGAAGGAGGCGTCCGGATCCCGTCGCACCGGGAAGGGGAGGAGGTGCAGTGTTCACTCTATCGCCTTCGGCGAGGGAGGCAATCCACTGCCGGCTGCATGTGCATTTCTCTTTCACACAGCGCCTATGCGGGAGGGCCACTGACCCCTTCTTCCTCGCTGCTGTACGTAGTGTGGGCAGATCCGGCCTCCCGCCGCACGCCTTGCCACATCCCGACGACCCTAAGGTATAAGTTTCTTTGAAACCGTCATTGCTCTAGCTGCATGCGGATCTTTTCCGATTCTGTAGTCGAATCTAGGTCTTGGTTCAAAGAGGAAAGAAGGGTGCAGTGGGGTGGAGAATGAATCTACGACGTGGTTCAATGAGGAAAGGAAGGAGGGAAAGTAGTATAGACGAGCTATCCAGCCGCTTTGTTGGTCGAAAAGGGAAAAAGGGGGTAACCTAGTACACACATCTATAAGGAACTGAACTCTTTGTTGAAAAGGGAAAGAAACTGGGGGTCGGGTAGTTTGTGCAGGACTAGATTTGCTGCCCTCACATAGGAAAATGTTTCAAAGAGAACAAATATGGGACCAACGCAGATATGCTGCTTGGCTACATACTCTGCATCACCCATTTATACGTGTGGACGCACATTGTGCTGGCATGTCCCATGTCCCATGTCATGTCCCATACAACTATTTTGCTATTGTTAATCTAAGAATGCTGCTGGAAAATTGAAGCAATGCCACTGTTAAAAGTAAATTACGTTCTTAACGAATGTTGTTTTAAGAGAATGTCTCTATTAATATGAATCAATGCAACCGTTTTAGAAATGCTACTGTCCTACTTTGTTTTCCATCAAGATAAGTTAGATGCATCTCTTTGTCACCGTTTGTTTCATCCTCCTTTATTGGCCAGTAATTGTTTTCTTTTTTGCCTCTGTTAAAACAGGGATATCTATTCAACTTGTTGCCTAGCAAACTTAAATGTCACACCGGTGACTTTTCTTGATTTTAGTGCAACTGCACAAAACGAGGTTGGATTTCCTATTCGTGTTGGCAGATTCGTAGGTGATCTTGTGTGCGTCATGACAGGTTGGTACTTGCCTTCATCCACATGATCGTGCAGTGTGTTTTGAGATGTTGTGCTACTTGTATTGGTACTGTTTTAAATAAATGTTGAATTGAAGCTATTGTATTGCTCTCTTTTCCCATTAAGTAGTGAACCAAAATGGTACCAACCCAGACATGATGCTTGTTGCTTTGTTATAACAAACTCTGCATCGCCCCCTTTATAAGTAGATAGAAGCACATGTTGTTGTTGCGCCCACTCTCCCCTGGAACTGCTTACGCTTTTTCTTAATCTAATGCTGATGGTAAAATTAAGCAATGCCACTCTCAGAGTTAACTACTGAACTGTTTTAAGAGAATTTCTCTGTTAATATGAATCAATGCAACTGTTTTAGAAATGCTAATGTCCTATACTTTGTTTTCCATCAAGATAAGGTAGATGCTTCTTTTTGTGGCCGCATGTGACATCCTTCTTTATTGGCAGTAATTGTTTCCTTTTTTGCCTCTATTAAATCAGGGATATCTATTCAACTTGTTGCTATAGCAAACTTAAATGTCACACCGGTGACTTTCCTTGATTTCATTGCAACTGCACAAAACGAGATTGGATTTCCTATTTGTGTTGGCAGATTCGTACGTGGTCTTGTGTGCGTCATGACAGGTTGGTACTTGCCTTCATCCACATGATCGTGCAGTGTGTTTTGAGATGTTGTGCTACTTGTATTGGTATTGTTTTATATAAATGTTGAATTGAATCTATTGTATTGCTGTCTTTTCCCATTAAGTAGTGAACAAAAATGGGACCAACCCAGACATGATGTGTGTTGCTTTGTTACAACAAACTCTGCATCACCCCCTTTATAAGTAGGTGGAAGCACATGTTGTTGTTGCGCCCACTCTCCCCTAGAACTGTTTATGCTTTTTGTTAATCTAATGCCGCTGGTAAAATTAAGCAATGCCACTCTCAGAATTAACTACTGAATCTTAGTTCAAAACTACAACACTTGTTATGGATTGGCGGGATTACCATTTTTATGGCCGCATGTTTCATCCTCCTTGATTGGCAGTAATTGATTCCTTTTTTGCCTCTGTTAAAGCAGGGATATCTATTCAACTTGTTGCTATTGCGACATTTTCCTTCGCTTAATTTTGGTGGAACTGCACAAAATGAGACCAGATTTCCATATATGTGTTGAGATCTCTTTGAGATCTTCCTCACGAGGTGTTTCAAATCTTGGTCTTGAAAGCTCAGTACCGACTTTCCTCGGAATTAACTACTGAATCTTAGTTCAAAACTGCAACACTTGTTTGGGATCGGCGGGAGTACCATTTCTGTTAGGGATCGGCCGGAGTACATGTTTAAGAAATGTATTGTTCAGATAATGTCTCTGTTATTATATATCAGTTACAGTGTTTTACAAATGGTACTATCCTGCTTTGTAGTTCTTTCTACATGTTTAACCAAGGTATTGTTAAGATAATGTCTTTGTTAAAATGAATCAGTCGCATTGTTTTAGGAATGATACTTTTCTGCTTTGTCGTTCTTTATACATGTTGAAACAAGGCATTGTTAAGATAATGTCTCAGTTAATATGAATAAATCACACTGATTGAGAATTGCTACTCTTCTGCTTTGTTTCCCATTAAGATAAGGTAGATCAGTAGATGTTTTTCTTCTGGGAGTACAAGTCATCAACCGTTATTTCTTAGTAATTGTTCCCCTTATACCTATTGTTGCTTACATGGATATCAAAATTAAAGCTCGGTTTTATTCTGACTTTGATTTTAGTTGAACTGCACAAAAGGAGCCAATGTGTCTAAGGCAAACTGCTGCATTAGTGGGTCCAGTTGGTCTTACCACTTTCTAGAAAGAAGTAATCACTGTTTGCGCTACATTACACAAGGAATGACCGAGAAGCTTTACAGAGTATTAGTAGACGCTGGTGACATGACTAGTTTGCAGAGAGCATAGGAAACTCTACAACATGTGAAGTGCACTGGGCAAAAAGTGCCCAAACAAGTACAAGAAGCCAGGACAGGACTCCAAATCTGTCAATGTCATTCTAAGCAACAATGATGGGGCATCTGGATATGGTAATCTGTTTACCATACTTTTAGTTTGTTAGTCCACCGACTAGTGGGTTGACACTGGGGCCAATATTCATGTGTGTGCTTCTGTGTCTTTGTTTTCTTGCAGCATATAAATACGATATCCACAGGGATGCTCAGCTTGATTTTAGTGGAACTGCAGAAAATGTCAAGATGGTTTGTGTCCTCCATAATACTTCATCATGCACAATACATCGAATGGTTCTCTAATCATTCGTCGTCACCTTGAGCCACCGGACTATATGTTCGAATGGTGCTACCAGCGTCGGCCATTAAGAAGGGTAAGAAGAAAGACAAAAAGAGAGATGGCTGCTTTACTTGTGGTTTGGAGGAACACTGGGCAAACAACTGCCCAACACAAGTACCAAAATGCCAGGACAGGACTCCAAGTCTGTCAATGTCACTCTAAGCAACAATGATGGGGCATCTGGGTATGGTAATCTGTTTACTGTACTTTCAGTTTGTTAGTCCACAGATTGGTGGGTTGACACTAGGGCTAATATTCATGTGTGTGCTGATGTGTCTTTGTTTTCTAGCAGCATATAAATACAAAATCTACAAGGATGCTCAGCTTGATTTTAGCGGAACTGCACAAAATGTTCAGATGGTTCGTGTCCTCCATAATACTTCATCATGCACAATACATCGAATGGTTCTCTAATTATTCGTCGTCACCTTGAGCCACCGGACTATTAGATGACAAACTGATGACAAACCCTGCCCGTTCCACAATCATAGGCATTACATATTTTGAATGGGAAAAGCTTGTCAAAGTTTAATCATTGATGTTAGCAAGAAGACATTAGTTTAATATATTGGAATTGGAAAACCTTGTCAATTTTTGCTCATTGATGTTAGCCAGAAGACATGCATTTGATATTTTTGAGTGGGACGCCTTTGCTGTGAGCAACATCGATCGTTTTTTCCTATTCCTGTCTTTAGTTCAGAAGTAAATATTTACTCTGCTGAGATGCATAGTCACATGAATGTTGACTTATGTAAGGTATTTTAAGAGTTTGTTCTGAATGTTTTCTATCTAATGCCAGGCCTTGTGAGTTTGATTGCAAAGTTGAGCTTGGAATGTTGTGGCATGCGGCATCACGAGCTGTTCACCGTGCCTCCTGAGAATAATGCTTCATATTGTTTTGCATGGTGATCTAATGCCCGTGATTTGCATGTTAAGAAGATCATCCTCTTCTGTTGTTTCTGTTCTTAAGAAGTTCATTGTCTTATGTTTCATTCATAGCCTATACGACAACTTGGGTAGGTTAGAGGTGAAACCATATGATCTTCCGAAAAAATCATCATCTTAGGCCATGATTGGATCATCGTTTTCCAACCAAACCCGCTTGTAAAACTGACGCTTGTAAATAAAAGCAGATGGTCTCGGGCGAAGCGCTTGGTTGGCCGATTTCGACTAGTAAAATATACACTGGTCTCTCAAATTACACGCATAACCCGCCGGTTTTACTTACAGACCTCGGGCCCTCGGTTTCATTAAGCCTGTATTTTACGCGTTGTTTCTGATGACGAGTAAATTACACTTGTATCATAATACAGGTGTGAAATAAACTAGAGCTCCCAAGCGCGGCCTTACCGTTTCATGTCGTCTCGGTCTCTTGAAGGTGCTCATAGGTGTCCGATGATCCTGGCTTCGTGAATGAGCAGTGGATGCTGTATCAGACCATCCGTAGGGCCCGCGAGGCCCTCTCCGTCGTCCTTCGAGTTGTTGCGCTCGTCGTGGCACCGAGCATTGTCAACATGGTCAACGAACATGAGGATTCAGGAGATAACTTTATTTTGACTGGATGACAGTAGGGACCCACTAGGGCCATAGCCGTACGTACGCAAGTGCCTCTATATTTTTTTGCTTCCTCCTGGTTTCCTGACATCATGGTCCCACACCATTGTCAACCTATGTAGTCAACAAACGAGAGAATTGCACAAGGAACGGCCGACAGCTAGGACCAAGCAGCTCGAGTAGTATTTGTGTTTTTGAGGTGTGAGCACTGCAGAGTTTTTCTTGAGCGATGTTTTCGTTGTTGTTCAGAGGAGAGCAGGGTATTAACTGGGCGGGTTGTGGCCTGTCTAGCCCAGGCCAGATATCCAGCCCAGATATTAATTTTGTTCAAGCTGAAAGTGGCTAGCCCAGCTATACTCTTTTTTAGGAATACCCAGGCAAGGTCAACTTGTTATTCTCCGGCCCGCTGCGCAGCAAATCTTTCCTAGGAGGGATGCATTAGGCTTAACAGGAAAATGGGCTTTAATAAATATTAAATGGGATGTAATTATAAAATCTGGGCAGTAACTATAAAAAAAGGCACCAAACACGTCATTAGTTTATAAAATATTATTTTTGGAATTTGAAAATTTTAATTTCATTAATTGTTGCACGCACAATGTTTCGTTGGATTTTTACGTAAACCAATTTTATATTGAAATTGTATTTAAGCTGACTAGAAATTTCGGGATAAAAATATTTTGTATCGCATCAAAATGTGGGATTTTTTTTTGAATTCTGTTTCGAACGGTTGGTTGAAATTATTAATCGTTGTCCTTGCTAGAAAATGGGATGTACTTTTAACAAACTTTAAATGGGCTGTAGTAAATTCCATTAGAATTCAAAAATAGGCTGTACATTCTTACAAATCACAAATGGGATATAAGTTCTCTGCCACACACTTGTGGGCCTACTAAGTTGACGTGTCCCCTAAAAAAAGTAAGTTGACGCGTATGCAAGGCTTTGTCAACTTATAGTCAACACACGGTTCTAGCACCAGTGGCCGTTGGATGTCCATCCAACGAATGTCGTGCTTCTTCTTCAGTCTCGGATATTCTAGCTTCAGCCGCCCAAAAAATGATTCCTCCCCCTGACATCTGGGGTGCACCATTTTGGAGGCTGACCTGTGGGCCTACTAAGTTGGCGCGTACCAAGGGCTTTGTCAACTTAGTCGTTATAAACGATTCTAGCTGCAGTGACCGTATGATGTCCATCCAACGGCCGTCGTGCTTCTTCAACCTCTGGTCTTCTTGCTCCAGCCGCCCAAAGCAGCACCGGTTGTGCCGCCTACTCCTGCCTCCCGTGGCCGGCTGTGCTGCCGCAGAGGCCTCACCGCCCCCTACTACTCCCACCGCTGGTCAGGCCATCCCTCTACTCACCCACACCCCCTGTTATTCTGCGGCGACGGTAGCCTCACACCGCAGCCGAACCAGTGAACCCTCGTACTCCTCTCCGCGTGGGCATCCACTGCCGCGTCTTCCCCTGCTCCGCGTCGTCCCCTTCCTAGGCCTTGCTGTCGTCCACCACCCTGGTGCTCTCGGCGCGGCGTGGTCAACGTGGTCAACGAACAACATCCATTGGACGTCGACTGTATGTGGAGAGGCTGACAGCTGGGTCCATGGCCGCACACAAGGAAATGCGTCCTTATTACGCACAAAATAATGATTCCTCCACCTGACATCTGGGACCAACCGAAAGGCCCTCTGTATTTTGCGAAAAAAATGTTCCAGCCGCTGACAGCTCGGTCCCACCAGCTATATCTTCGCAAGCAAGCCTTATTACGCACAAAAAAAATTAATACCCCCTGCTAGTTGGGACCCACCATATGGGAGGCTGACTTGTGGGCCTACTAAGATGACGGGGACGAAGGGCTTTGTCAACTTAGTAAATATGAACGATTCTAGCTCCAGTGACCGTACGATGTCCATCAAACGGCCGTAGTGCTTCTTCAACCTCTGGTCTTCTTGCTCCAGCCGCCCAAACAAGCGTCGGCCGTGCCGCCTGCTCCTGCCTCCCGTGTCCGGCTGTGCTGCCACCGCTGGCCATGCCATCCCTCTATACTCACCCACACCTCCTGTTATTCTCCGACGACGGCAGCCTCACACCGCAGCCGAAGCAGTCAACCCACGTACTCCCCTCCGCGTGGGCATCCACTTCCGCGTCTTCCCCGGCTCCGCGTCGTCCCCTTCCTAGGCCTCGCCGTCGTCCACCGCCCTGGTGCTCTCGGCGCGGCGTGGTTAATGTGGTCAATGAACGACTTCCATTGGAAGAGTACATTACATGGAGAGGCTGACAGTTGGGTCCATGGCCGCAGCAAGGAAACGCCTCCTTATTACGCGCAAAATAATGATTCCTCCACCTGACAGCAGGGACCCACCGTATTTTGCGGAAAAAAACATTTCCCCTTGACTGTTGGGACCCAACAGCTACATCTTCGCACGCAAGGAAGTGCGTCCATATTACGGGCAAAAAAATGATTCGCCCCCCTGACTGCTGGGACCCATCAGCTACATCTTCGCATGCAAGGAAGTGCCGGACAGTCAGGACCCACCCGGTCGAAGCGTACGTGTATGTACATACTGGTCGATTGGTCTGTCTGCAGGCTGCAGCAATGAACCGTGGCCCTATAAGGAAGGGCACGTGTGGTAGTAGAGGTGCGCACGTGTGGTAGTAGAGGCGCGCACGTAGCATGTACACGTACATACAGCGGCCAGGGTGCAAGAAAGTAAATACGGCCACGTACGTACATACGGGCGGGGTCTCAAATGCCTACTCGCGCATACGTACGGCCAGGGCTCGTGTACATGGTTGTGGCTGGGTCGGAACGGAGAAACTGCGTCGTTGTCGTGTTCATGGGGAGGCAACGAAATGCGTCGTGTTCATCGGGAGGCAACGGAACACGTGCTGTTCATCGGGAGTCAACCGGCTTGGACCGAACAAGCGATGGAAACAAGGCCTGGTGTACCGCAGAATTGAGGAAACGGCCTTGTGTTCGACATGCCACGGTGGAAACGGGATCCTGTTCACCGGAGGGGTCTGGCGTACCACAAAACGGAGGAAACAGACCTCCTACGGTCGAAACGGGGTCTTGTTGATCGGGAGGGATGTGGCGTACCGCAAAACGGAGGAAACAGACTTGTGTTGGAGCGCTACGGTTGAAACGGGGGTCCTATTCATCGGGAGGGGTGTGGCGTACCGCAAAACGGGACTCCACGGGATACTATTCATCTCCACCATCGACCTCCTCCAGCCTCCACGGGCTACTGTTCATCCACCGTCGACCTCCTCTAGCCTCCACCTGCGACTGTTCATCCACGGGCTCCTGTTCATCCAGCCGCCACCGCGCGCTCCTGCACCGGCTACTATTCAACCAACCCTCTCCACGGGGTCATGTTCAACCACCCCTCCACGGGCTACTGTTCATCCAGCCCTCCACTGGCTACTGTTCAACCAGCCCTCCACCGGCTACTGTTCAACCAGCCCTCCAGCGGGGACCTGTTCATCCACCGACTCTACTACCACGGGTTCCTGTTCATCCAACCCCCACCGGGAACTGTTCATCCAAACCCCCCAACAACGCTCACTTTTCATCAAGAGGCAGCATCGATCGGCTTTAGTTAGCAGCAGTAGCGAAGGAATCACTCGATCGGGTTCAGTTAACAGCCATCAATCAATCACTCAGGTTCAGTAACATGTAGCCTGCAGTGCAATCGCTCGGGTTCAGTTACAGCCCAACGCCTCGCTCGGGTTCAGTTAGAGTGCAACGCCTCGCGCACACGCGCGTACGTACGAGAGAAACGCGCATCGCTCGGCCCCCGACCAGCCACCGTAACTGAGAACTCTCCGATATTTTCCCCGCCCTCGCTTCTACCATGGTTTTTTCCGTCATGGACGGCCCAAAGAATGTCATGCAACTGCGTCTCCGGCCCGCCCAAGGTGAAAAGCCCATTTTCTGTCATGATTTTCTATCATAGAAGTAGGAGCCCACCACATCTATGATGATACCAGCTTTTGTCACAATTATCGTCATAGAAGTGTCATAAGTATGACAGGAAAAAAATTTGTTCGGCCCAAAATGTCACAGATGTGTCTTTTTTTTGTAGTGATGACCCGGCCCTGGGGGCTACACTGGTTGAAGTTTTTATGAGCATAAGGCAATTACAAGTCCCAGGTTGCTGCAACCAGGACAAGCCGACACTTGGGGGCTACATATGTGGATTATTCAGTTTTGACTGGTGATTGAGATGAACAACCTGGATTTCTTTAAGGATGCAACATTTATATTGAAGCAAGTCTTAAGTTGTTACTACGCTCCCTTCTTAAGACTTGGGGGCTACAAGTGATATGCATATAAGAGGTACATTTTCAAGCTTGATGTTAGCAACAATTATGACCCGATGCTATCAATATTTACAAACCAGCAATTATGGCAAGGATAAACCGGCAAGTTTTACATCTTCAAGCCGGCTGAAAATCAGATGAGTATTTTAAGACCAATATTTTTTAAGTCGGCGCGTTGGAAGCCGACTCAAGTGGATTATTTCTTACAATATTTCTCTACAAGAGACCAATGTCAGCAAATTGACTCGGAAGCTGGCCTATTTACCCGGATTTTTCAAAAGAAGTATCTGTATTTTTTGCATTGACAAAGTTTAAACATATCTGCTAAAGAAGATTTGCTATGAGATCATGGACATGTATATATCAACAAGGAAATGACAAAGACATAATGATGATCAAGTGTCGGCTCAGAAGAACCTTCGACCCGGCGTATAATCTATCGAAGTTGGTCTTGTTCTGCAGGATAAGTTTACCATGGATAAATCCAAGCTAAACTGGGGGCTAATGTCGGGGATATACCCCGCGGTGTAACCCGCCGGGTGTATGACCCGGCCGGAGCATGGCGACTCATTGGCGACCCGCCCAGACCTGGCGGTTTACGGGCAACCCGCCTAAACATTGTGACTCACTGGTGACCCGGCGGGCGGGGTTGACGGACGACAAGGCCCAAGGCCCAGTAGGCCGGTTCATGTGATGGTGGGCCGGCTTAAGAGGAAAGGCATGAGGAATATTTTCCTTATAAGGAATCAAGACCCGGACTTGTACCCGGCTTGTAATAGAAGATAGACTAGTCCTAATCCTACTAGGACTCCACATGTAACCCGCCCCTCCAACTTATATAAGGAGCGGCAGGGCACCCCAAGAGGGACAGGCGAAATAATCTCTAAGGCTAGACACAACTAAAGGGGAGCCGGCTTATGCGGCAACTCCCTCATGAGCATAATGAGACCTATCCACAAACAGCATGTAGGGCTATTACCGGATGATGTTCCCCGAGGCCCGAAGCTGTCTAAACCCTTGTCTTGTGTGTTAATCCGCCTCGCGTCTCTCGATTCCGATCAACCCCTCGCAAGCTACCACATAGATACGTTGGCCTCACGACTAAGTCCTCACACTAGGACATCTACCGTGACAAATCCACGACAGTAGCAGTAGTAACTAAGCAAGAACAATATAAGAGAAATCCATAGACATTGGATCGGTGAATTCGTTGGATGATATTCATCATATAACAGTCATAACCTAGGGCAATGCGGCTCTAGATTCAGTTCATAAATATAATGTAGGCATGTATTCCGCAAATAGTCATACGTGCTTATGGAAAGAACTTGCATGGCATCTTTTGTCCTACCATCTCGTGGCAGCGGGTCCATATGGAAACTAAGGGATATTAAGGCCTCATTTTAATAGAGAGCCGGGACAAAGCATTAACACATAGTGAATACATGAACTCCTCAAACTACGGTCATCGCCGGAAAGTATCCCGACTATTGTCACTCCGGGGTTTATGGATCATAACACGTAATAGGTGAATATGAATTGCAAGATCGGATCTAGAACATAGATATAATGGTGATAACATAAACGGTTCAGATCTGAAATCATGGCACCCAGGCCCAAAGTGACAAGCATTAAGCATGGCAAAGTCATATCAACATCAATCTCAGAACATAGTGGATATTAGGGATCAAGCCCTAACAAAACTAACTCGATTACATGAATATCATCCAACTCCTCATCGACCAGCGAGCCTACGAAGGAATTACTCACTCACGCTCGGGAGCATAATGGAATTGGCGATGAAGGAGGGTTGGTGATGACGAAGATGGAAGATCCCCCTCTCCGTAGCCCAACACGGACTCCAGATCTGCCCTCCCGGTGAAGAACAGGAGGTGGCGGCGGCTCCGTATCGCGAAACAAGATAATTCTTCCTCCCTGATTTTTTTCTGGAAAAATAGAATTTCGTAGCGTTGGAATCAGGGACTGCGAGGCCACCAGGTGGGCACAACCCACCTGGGCGCTCCTGAGGAGGGGCGCCCTGGTGGGTTGTGCTCACCCAGGGGCCCCCTCCGGTGGTTCTTGGCTCTAGTATTTTTCTTTTATTATAAAAAATTCCTCGCAAAGTTTCGTTCCAATCCGAGAACTTTTATTTCTACACAAAAACAATACCATGGTAGTTCTGCTGAAAACAGCGTCAGCCCGGGTTAGTTTCATTCGAATCATGCAAATTAGAATCCGAAACAAGAGGAAAAGCGTTAGGAAAAGTAGATACGACGGAGACATATCACATGCCTCTATCAACATAGTATCAGCGGACCCTATAGAGCCCAAATACAAGACACCAAACTAAGGAGAAGTGCCACTGACACCGGTGGTGACTTTCCATGCAAATACACAACATCTTTCTTTCTTTCTTTTTTGACGGGAATGCCTTCATGGCTAGCTTTATTAATCACAAATAATGCTTACATCGTCTGCTAAAAATCTAGCAATAGTACTCGGAGGTGCATCCATCCATAAAGAAGGGGTGTTTGCACGCCCCCATTCAGCTAGCTCATGAGCAACTACATTTGATTCCCTATTATAATGCACAACAGTAACCTTCCTGAACTATCGTAATAACTCTCTGGAATCATCTAAAACTAGAGCCGCCACCATAGAATGTCCCTCATTCAGATGTATAGCATCAACCCCAACAAAGTTATCCATCCTCACCAAGACATTATTGAACCCATACTTTGAAGTAACTTTAAACCTTCAAGTAATGCCGCCGCTTCCGCAGAGAAACTCTCTACAACACTAGTAGAAGGGGGTCCTTTTCCAATACTAGTCGGACTCTTACCACATGGAGCTTTCCATGCCGGAGCTATATAAAGGGCAGCAACGACAATGTAGAAGGGGGTCCTTTTCCACCTAGCTTTACCATATACATCACATAGTGATTTCAGGTGTTTCTCATAGAAATCACCACCACACCCGTTGGATACCCCTTGAAATTGTAATCTTCGATATTCTTCAAATGTAAGATGAATTAACAAGGAAAGAAGTAGGGGGTTTACCCACCTTGGGACACAAACCTGGATAATGTGTGTCCCTTTAAACTATTGTTATCATGACATAATGTCCTGATACATATTATCATTCTTGGATGTTTTACAATCATTTTATAGCAACTTTATATCATTTTTGGGACTAACCTATTGACATAGTGCCAAGTACCAGTTGCTATTTTTTGCTTGTTTTTACATCGCAGGAAATCAATATCAAACGGAGTCCAAACACCGTGAAACTTTTTGTGGATTTTTATGGACCAGAAGATCACCAATGGGCCAGAGCAGCACCTGGGGGGTGCCCCGCCCAGGTGGGTTGTGCCCACCTCGGTCGCCTCCCGCACCCCCTCTTTGCCCTATAAAATCATAAATATTCCAAAAACCCTAGGGGTTAACCTAGATCAGAAGTTCCGTCGCCACAAGGCTCTGTAGCCACCGAAAACCTAGACCCCGTTCCAGCACCTGCCGGAGGGGGGAATCATCTCCGGTGGCCATCTTCCTCATCCCGGTGGCCACCACGATGAGGAGGGAGTAGTCCACCCTCGGGGCTGAGGGTTTGTACCAGTAGCTATGTGTTTAATCTCTCTCTCTCGTGTTCTTGAGATGTCACGATCTTGATGTATCGCGGGCTTTGTTAATATAGTTGGATCATATATGGTGTTTTCCCCTATCTATCTTGTGATGAATTGAGTTTTCCCTTTGATATTTCATTTTATCGGATTGAATACTTTTATGGATTTGAGAACACTTGATATATGTCTTGCAATTGAATACTCGTGGTGACAATGGGGTATCGTATTGATTCACTTGATATATGTTTTGGCACTCAACTCGCGGATTCCCAAGGTGACATTGGGGTAATCTATGCATAGGGGTTGATGCACGTTCTTGTCTTTGTTTCTCCGGTAGAAATGTTGGGGCACTCTTTGAAGTTCTTTGTGTTGGATTGAGTATTATGAATATGAATTTGCTTTTGTGTTATTTTAGTATGAACTCTAGGATAGATCAAACGGAAAGAATAACTTTGTGTTATTTTAGTACGAACTCTTGAATAGATCGAATGGAAAGAATAGCTTTGAGGTGGTTTCGTACCCTACAAACAATTTCTTCTTATGTTCTCCGCTAGATAGGAACTTTGGAGTGATTCTTCATCGCACTTTGAGGGATGGTTATATGATCCAAATATATTAGCATTGTTGAGAGATTGCACTAGTGAAAGTATGGACCCTAGGCCTCATTTTCAAGCATTGCAATACCGTTTGTGCTCACTTTTATCATTTGCTACCTTGTTGTTTTTATTTATTCAGATTATAAAAATACCATCCATATTACACTTTTATCACCATCTCTTCGCTGAACTAGTGCACCTATACAATTTGCCATTGTATTGGGTGTGTTGGGGACACAAGAGATTTCTTGTATTTGGTTGCAGGGTCATTTGAGAGAGACTATATTCATCCTTCGCCTCCCAAGGATTGATAAACCTTAGGTCATCCACTTGAGGGAAAATTGCTACTGTCCTACGAAACTCTGCGCTTGGAGGCCCAACACGTGTCTACAAGAATAAAGTTGCGTAGTAGACATCATGTCCTCACGAATACAAGTTCCACGTAAAATTGTCGACAAAAGCCAAATAAGAATCAAGGAGATCCACGTGAAACTTTTACACCACATTTTATTATCTTGCTTACATGAGTAACAACCATATGCACAAATCTAGAATGTTAAGTTTCCAAACCAAAAAAACTCATGAACTAACACCCAATGCGTTCAATGAACATACATAAATCTCGTTTCCTTTCTCTGTTAGAACTTGCCCTTAGGCGGGTCGTCATTAAGGTTCTTCATAGAACTGTTCGAGAAAAATAATTTACTGGCAACTCAGGTAAAAAAACTGCCATCAATGGTGAAAAAAATTCATGGTACTTTCATGCACCTGCCTCTCAAAGGCGTGGACAGAATACAATTCAATCCATCTCTCACGATAATCAAGTTTTTACGTCCAACAATGCAAAATAGCAGATTCTTACTTCCTACTACTCCTCCATCCTGGGAACGACTTTCTCACTAACTTGGAACTTCTCGCTACAACACCTAGGTTCGGTTATTTTCACACTTATGGAAGGCTTATGGTGGAAATTAAGTTCAAGCCAAAAAGAACTCGTTTACGTGCCATTAGCTTAATTTCCAGCGAAAGCCCCCTCCTTCACGTTTGAGATAAGCCAGCGAAGGGCGGCTTCCCGAGCGAAGCCCTTTAAAAAGTGAAGCGGTATTTCTCCTTGCCCTTTTCGTTGATTGTATTTACGGCAAAACTGTCATCACTCAACAAATAGAACAAGCCGTCCCTGTGACATGCAAATAATAATTCACATACCTGACAGAACGATGCCTCCAAGGGTATCGCGGACTTTTCACTAGTTTATCAGAAAACAAAGCTAAACAAATAGAAACAAAAAAGAATTGAATGGCTTATTTATAGGAGCTTATTTTCACTACATATTATTTACAAGCCACATCTCAAAATAACTGGCCCTATACTCACTGCAAACGCCACAACTTTTGCACCTAGACTCTCCTTTCTCGGGTCAGGAAATTTATGATGGTTTTGCCGACATGAACGTTTTTGCCAGCCACGGGCCGGACGGTTTCTGCTCTCCGTTCTGCCAAAATTTTTGCCCTATACTTAAGCAAAAGGCCTCTAATATGTTTCTTAGTTTCTATAATGTGTCGACGAATATCTCCTATCTAAACCGAGCATTCATTGTCCTAATCCCCAAATCTTATAACTCTCCTACCCCCGATGCTTTTAGACCCTTCTCCCTCCAAAACTTCCCTGCAAAAGCCCTTGCATTCAAATTGCTTCAGTCTCCTCCATTACCTTGGAAGGATTGGATACTCAACCACTCTCCCCTGCATATAGGGCTTGGTAGTAATGCCTCCTTCCTTGGTAAGGCAATTTGCAAACACCTACACACTCTTAGAGAGATCTCACATGTTAAGATTGGTGATGGCTCCTCCACCTTCTTTTGGCTAGATCGTTGGTTAACTCCAGAACATCTCTCCACTTACTTCCCAGCTCTGTTTACACACTACACAAAGCCAAAATGTTTTAGTTAAAAAAATAATTGATGGATGGGATTGATCCGGGCTTACGTAGCCGGCTAACCTTAACTGCTTCCAATGAACTTGCTTCTTTGAGACTTTGGCCATGGGATGTTCATCTCTCTGGATCCCCGGATCAGTGCTCTTTGCTCAATGGTGAGGCATTCTCCACCAAAGGGGCATACGCCACCCTTGCCTCATAGTTGTCGGACCCCAACCTGGTGCAATCTCGGACTCTTGAGTTCCCAGCAGGGTCCGGGTGTTCGGTTGGCTGTTCTATTTGGACCGACTAAACACTTGGGCTAACCTCCATCGCAAGACCATCCTCGACTCTCCGTCGTGCCCTCGACGCCATGCAGCATCGGAAGACAGGGGCCACCTGTTTTTCAGCTGCCCAACGTCTGCTGCTGTTTGGGACGGCCTTGGACTACCGTTGATTTCATCCCCTCTTTCCAAGTTGTGGAACTCATCGTGCCGCCTGGGGCTGCCCAACTCAGTTTGGCCGTTTGTTCTCCTCTTAATTCCATGGGAAATTTGGGACGCTCGTAATGCTGCGACCTTTAAGGATGAGCACCTCTCTCCCGATGATGTAACCCGCTCCATAATCTCAGACCCCACTCTTTGGTCTCATGCCTTAAAAAAGACAAACCAAAAATCCATGCCGGCTAGTGGCGGGATATTTTCTCCTCTTGAATCACCTAAACTTTGTTGATATTTTAATTTGAAATATATTCAGGTGGGGAGTGTCCCCCCTGACAGTTTTTTAAAAACAACATACATAGTGGTTCATTGTATATGCCCACGAGTTTGCCTTGTTTGGGATCAAGGATTTGCACGAAAGCCAATTCTTGGAAATTGCTTCCATCGTTAAGGCATCTCCAATGCAGTACCTCGAAACCCCACTAAACATCTGGATAACGGGGTTCACACACTCTGTGCCATCCGACACATGCAATAAACATCCGCGGACCAATCCATGCGTTTGAATTCGCAAACATCTAGGGGATTGAGGGAGTCCAGATGTCTGCAACGTATGACTCTGACAATGCAGTCCAACCCAAAACCCTCAATGCATGTTCCGTTCCAAAAGCCTGACGCACATTTATCGATGCTTAGAGAGGACACGACTCGACGACTGCCTACATGCATTCATGTCGGTCAGACTGTTGTGGCCGGACGACAGTTTGACTCTTTTTCAATGCAAATGCGGTGATCGAGAAGCCTACTCCGCTAACTGCGCCAGCATTGAAGCAGCGCCAGTGCACCTAGCCCGACTATTTAAGCAGGTTGGCCTCGCCAGCAAACCCCATCTTAGCTATGTACACCACAACCTCTCCTCTTCTCCTCCCACCCACACACCGACAAGATGGGCAAGTCCAACAGCGGATTCGACTTGTTCTCAACGTCGGCAGGTGGATCCCCGGGGTCGTCCGAATCGTGGCGCCGTAATACGTCCATTTTGCATCATGTTTTCCTACTGTTATTTATATTGTTTTATGTATAATAATGCTTTTTGGAGTAATTCTAATGCCTTTTCTCTCATAATATGCAAGGTTCCCACAAGGAGGGAGAATACCGGCAGCTGGAATTTTGGACCTGAAAAAGCTACGTCAGGCCACCTATTCTGCACAACTCCAAATGAGCTGAAACTTCACGGAGATTTTTTATGGAATATATAAGAATTATTGGAGCAAATAACTACCAGAGGGGCCCACCAGGTGGGCACAACCCACCTGGGCGCGCCAGGGAGCCCAGGCGCGCCCTGGTGGGTTGCCCTCCTCGGCCCATCTTTGGTGCCCCTCTTCTGGTATATAAGTCATTTTCACCTAGAAAAAAAGTAAGGATAGGAATTTCGGGACAAAGTGCCGCCGTCTCGAGGCGGAACTTGGGCAGGAGCACTTTTGCCATCCGACGAAGTTATTCCGCTAGGGGAACTTCCCTCCAGGAGGGGAAATCATCGTCATCATCATCAGGAACAACTCTCCATCTTGGGGAGGGTAATCTCCATCAACATCGTCAACAACACCATCTCCTCTTAAACCCTAGTTCATCTCTTGTGTTCAATCTTTGTACCGGACCCTTAGATTGGTGCTTGTGGGTGACTAGTAGTGTTGTTTACATCTTGTAGTTGATTACTATATGGTTTATTTGGTGGAAGATTATATGTTCAGATCCATTATGCTATTTAATACCCCTCTAATCTTGAGCATGATTATCATTTGTAAGTAGTTACTTTTGTTCATGAGGTCACGGGAGAAATCTCGTTGCAAGTAATCATGTGAACTTGATATGTGTTCGATATTTTGATGGTATGTTTGTTGTGATTTCCTTAGTGTTGTCATGTGAACATCGACTACATGGCACTTCACCTTATTAGGGCCTAAGGGAATGCATTGTGGAGTAGTTATTAGATGATGAGTTGCGAGAGTGACAGAACCTTAAACCCTAGTTTATGTGCTACTTCGTAAGGGACTGATTTGGATCCAAAAGTTTAATGCTATGGTTGGATTTTATCTTAATACTTTTCTCATAGTTGTGGATGCTTGCAAGAGGGTTAATCATAAGTAGGAGTTTTGTTCAAGTAAGAACAACACCTAAGCACCGGTCCACCCACATATCAAATTATCAAAGTAGTGAACACAAATCAAATCAACATGATGGAAGTGACTAGATGAAATTTCCGTGTACCCTCAAGAACATTTTGATTATCATAAGAGACCGTTTTGGCCTGTCCTTTGCCTCAAAAGAATTGGGCTACCTTGCTGCACTTTTGTTACCATTACCGTTACTTGCTCGTTACAAATTATCTTGCTATCAAACTACTCATTACTTATGATTTCAGTGCTTGCAGAAAATACCTCGCTGAAAACTACTTGTCATTTCCTTCTGCTCCTCATTGGGTTCGACACTCTTACTTATCCAAAGGACTACGATTGATCCCCTATACTTATGGATCATCAAGGCTCTTTTCTGGAGCTGTTGCCGGGGAGTGAAGCACTCTTGGTAAGTGGAAATTGGTAAGCAAAAATTATTACTGCGTGCTGAAATTTATTGTCACTTGTTACTCTGGAAAAAAAATCCTTTGAGGGGTTTGTTCAGGGTATATTCACCTCGACCGGAACCACAATTAGTTACCCCTCAACCTACCGCACCTACTAAAAATATTGGTTATGAAATTCCTTCGGGTATGATAGGACAACTGTTAGCTAATCCTTATGCAGGAGATGGAACCAAACATCCTGATATGCACTTGATATATGTGGATGAAATTTGTGGATTATTTAAGATTGCAGGTTTACCCGGAGATGAAGCTAAGAAGAAGGTTTTCCCTTTATCTTTGAAGGTAAAAGCATTGACATGGTATAGGTTATGCGATGATATTGGATCTTACAATTGGAATCGATTGAAATTGGAATTTCACAAAAAATATTATCCCATGCATCTAGTTCATCGTGATCGGAATTACATATATAATTTTTGGCCTCGTGAAGGAGAAAGTATCGCTCTAGCTTGGGGGGCTTAATTTAGTGTTATATTCATGCCCCAATTATGAGCTCTCAAGAGAAATTATTATTCAGAATTTTTATGCTCGGCTTTCTCGTGACGATCAATCCATGCTTGATGCTTCTTGTACTGGATCCTTTATGAAGAAGACTACTGTCGGGGGAAACGACACCTATGGAATCACTAGGATCCCTTCTATGGTTGGCAGGCGCGGGGTTGTGCAAAGAGCGGGTTTGGTAGTCAGCACAAAGATCGTTTACCCAGGTTCGGGCAAGGGTGCGTAATACCCTAGTCCTACTTTGGTGTATATTTCAGTGTTTCCCGAGCTCTCGAACTAGCTGCGGTGCGTGCGTAGTCCAAAAGATCCGAATCCCTCTCCAGTACGCCTCGGGCCTCCTTTTATAGACGAAAGGGGTTACCACAGTGGCACACAGGAGGTGGGAAGGTATACAGTGTACAAGCTTATCGCCTGTCATTACAGGACAAGGTGCATTCAATGTGCCCCTTAGGTGTCCCGTTGCTTTATTGGGGACGGAACAAGGTCCGTCCCGTCCGTCGCCGCTCCGCCTCGCTCCGACATGCGTCCAGGCCATCGAGGCGTGCAGCGCCACGTAGGCTGGCAGGCTGCTGAGATGGCATGGTGGTAGGGTCTTCACGAAGATCTGCATGCCACCACGTAGGTGCTTACTAAGTTGGCCTGGGGGCCGCGCGTCGCCACGCAGGTGCCTGCCTAGCTGGTTGGGCTGGCAGATGTACGGGAACGGCGGTGGAGTCTTGGCAGACATGGGCCTGGCTGTGGCCCCGTAGGTGCCCTCGGCAAGGGTCCTGCCGGGGCCCCGGCAAGGGTCTTGCCGTGGCATCGCGGTTGTCCCCGGCAAGGATCTTGCCGGGGGTCTCGTGAATTTGCTCGGCAAGGATCTTGCCGAGGATCCTCGTCTTCTGGTCCTCACCTGATCTTGTGTGCTTATGATCTTCACAAAGATCTGCATGCCACCATGGAGGTGCCTCCCGAGCCTTGGTTCCAATGTGGTTGATGGTGTTGGAACCCTTGGGATTAAGGGTGGCACGCTCTGCTGGTGTTGGGCAAGTTGCCTCGGCAAGGCTCTTGTCGGGCTGCGGAGGCTTCCCCGGCAAGGGCCTTGCCGGGGAAGTCCACCTCGCCCTTCTGCTCCTTGTGTTTCTGTCTTGGCGTTGCTTTGCCCGTCTTGTGCCTTTGGCTTCCCTCCTCCGCCCTGCTAAGTGTGGCCGCAGGTGCGGCTCTGACTGCCCGTTCACAAGTAGAGGGGTACAAAAGGGGAGCCCCCACTTTTGTACACTGATAGGAGCCCCTGGGCCTGGGCCACATGTAAGCGCAACGCGTTGTTGGCCCGGGCCCAGAATGGTGCGCGGGTACGTGGGGCGGAGTTTTACTGCGGTAATTCCCTCGCCCGTCGCACTGCCCGCGCCCCGTGTTGAATGCGTGACGTGGGGATCGTGCGCGGAATGACCGTAGCTTACTTGTGTCATCCGCAGTGAACAGTAAAGAGGTGGCTTGCATGTTCCCTCGAAACGGCGGAGCCGCCGCTCATTTACTCTCTCCGCCTTGGAACCGTCATTCCGTGTTTCCCACTACGCCTGCTCCTTATGCCACGTACGCCGCATGCACAACGCGGGGTATGTGACAGACACATGGAATATGGGAAGGCGCGCGGGGGCCGATGCTCACGTGCCTTCGATTGGGCGGGGAGGACGGTCGATGGCCACGCCTGCTGCCACTTTAATGAGCCGGATTCGAGCGGGCCCTTCAGGGGCGTAGTGCTAGTCTTTTGGCCTCCCCTTCCCAACTATAAAAAGGGAACTCAGGAGTAGGGGGAAGAGCATCTCCCTGCGTCTCCCCTTTGTCTCCATCCCCACCCACGGTCACGGCGAGAGGGTGTGGCCGCGGCCGTTCTTCTGTGGAGGCGACCAGGTCCTCCTCCCGCCAGAGAGCTGCGGCGGTCAAGCAAGAGCTAGATGCCCAGGGTGAAGGCCATGCTCGAGGCGGGGCTGCGGTCGGCGAGGCGGTCGAGGTAGAGGCGGCCGGGGTAGAGGTGGGCGTGGAAAGGGGATGCCTGCGTCGTCTCTGTCTCCGTCGCCGTCTCCCCCGCCAACTCCTCCTGCTTCACCGAGTGTTCACGTTGGGGACTCGGCGCTCGAGTTTATCCTGCATCTGCATGGGCCGCTGCGCTGCCGCCTCCGTCTTCCCCGGGCGTTCACGAGGGTGCTGGAGATCGACCAGCCACCGCGGCTGAGGCTTCACATGAAGGGGTGTTGTCATGGCGACATGTGGGTGAACACAGGGTTCCGCGCCCCTCAAGTGATGCTCCTTCGCCGGGGCTGGAAAACCTTTGCATGCGCCCATTGCTTGATGGATGGGCACGTCCTCTGCTTCAAGCTAGCGGAGAGCGATTTTCTCTCCATCAAGGTCTTTGGGCGCTCGGGGCACAGGCTAGGGTGATGTGTAGAGAGCTTGACCGATGGCGAAAGCTCCTCTTCGGGCGAGAGTGACGAGGAGGACAGCGACAGCGACGACGAGGGTAGCGGGCGAGAGGATGATGGGTCCGACTAGGCGTCGGACACGCCATCCCTGGGCGATGCTGGCAGCACCATCATCTGCGTTGCCAGCTCCTTGAACTTCTCGGGGTCGCCTCCTTGGGCGGTTGGCGTGGGAAGACCGGGGAAGATGAAGAAGGTGGGTGGCGGGCCGTCAAGTCGGAGTATGCGGGCATCGATGCCTTCATTGCGTATTGCCGGCCCGGTGCCTCATCTTTCGGCTCTCCTCTCTCCACCATCATCACCAGCCCTCTTGTGGACGGCCGCCGGGATGTTCTTTTGGCGACTTCTGTTGCTTGTACCTCACCTAGGCACTCTTTTTGTCCTCCTGCCTTCTTGTTCGATTTCCTGAGGAGAGGGACAAGAAAGGGATTACGGGCATCTAATCTCTTTTTAGTTTTTATGCCTACGGGCCTTTGTAAGTTTAAATCTAGTAACCCCCCTGCTCATGTATGCATTCCGTACGAATTGTACTTGTTAGTAACGTATTAATGAGGAGAAGGGTGTTTGTCGGGTTTTGTTCGCGCATGGGCGAGGGCCACACCAAGGAACGAGTCCTCGTTATCTTAGGATAAACACTGTACCCCGGCAACAGGCCTTGCCGTCTTCCTTCTCTATAGCTTGGCTACACTCACGCCCTTGGCGGAGGTAGGGGCCGAGTAGGATTAGGCCCTTCGCTCATCCCCTTCCCATCACAGTATAACAAAGTTCGGGCCCAAAGTAAGGTTTTCGGACACGGGACAGAGGGATCAAGATGGTATGAGAGCGAGCGAAGTCTCATGCATTCAAGTTTCATACGGAGGCACAGAGTGGGGGAAAAAGACTTATCTGATGTTGCAGCCCCCGGCAACCTTGACTTGCCGTGATCGGATCCATAGACCTGTAGCCCCCGGCAACCTTGGCTTGTCGGGGTTGGGGCGTCGACCTGTTCTCTTTCTTCCAAAATAGCTTAGCAGAAAATGTCCATGCACCCTGCGAACCAAAAAGGACGGGAAGGAATAGAGAGATGCATACTCGACCTCTATGCTAAGGGTTAGTCGCCGCCAAGCACTATCAACCCTAACACAGAGAGAGACTCAACCTAGCATGCATGCGAAAACTTAGGGCGCCAGCGCTTCATTTATTTATGCTCAGGGTGTGCGCCTGGCCTTGTACAAAGGGTTACACGCCTTGCCGGCAAGGCTTGCACAAAAGGTGGTTTGCCGGGGAGCCCGGCAACCGCGCCTTATGGGTAAAACTTGCGAAGATGTTCGATGTTCCAGGAGTTGCTCACTGGAATACCATCTTCGTTCTCCAGGCGGGCTGCACCGGGCCTGGTTACTCGTATTACCCGATAAGGGCCTTCCCACTTTGGCATCAACTTGTTGGAATTCTTGGCCGATTGAATGTGCTGAAGAAGAAGGTCGCCTTCCTCAAAGTTTCGGGCATGAACCTTGCGGCTATGGTAGCGGCGCAAGGCTTGCTGGTAGCATGCTGCTCGCACAGCCGCCTAAAGACGATCTTCCTCAAGGAGCGTTGCATCATCTTGCCGCAACTGCTCTTGCTCAAGCTCATCATAAGCGAGCACTCGAGGTGACCCGTACGTGAGTTCCGTGGGGAGAACTGCTTCTGCCCCGTAAACGAGGGAGAAAGGTGTTTGGCCGGTGGCTCGATTTGGTGTTGTTCTGATTGACCAAAGAACCACTGGCAATTCATCAATCCAGCGCCGTCCGCACTTGTATAGCCTGTCAAAAGTTCTTGTTCGGAGGCCTCGCAATACTTCAGCATTCGCCCTCTCAGCCTGGCCGTTGCTTCGTGGGTGTGCAACAGAAGCAAAACAGACCTTGCTGCCGAGGTCCTGGATGTACTGTATGAAGGCGCGGCTTGTGAACTGCATGCCGTTGTCGGTGATGACTCTATTTGGCACACCAAAATGGAAGACTAGTCCCTTGAAGAATTTGACGGCCGACTGTGCTGTCACCTTTCTCACTGCCTCCACCTCCGGCCACTTTGTGAGCTTGTCGATTGCAACGTACAAGTACTCAAAGCCCCCGATAGCATGGGGAAAGGGGCCCAGTATGTCGAGCCCCCAGACCAAGAATGGCCATGAGAAAGGGATTGTTTGGAGAGCTTGAGCTGGTTGATGAAGCTTCTTTGAATGGAACTGGCACGCTTCACACTTGGTTACTAGTGCCATTGCATCCTGGAGGGTTGTGGGTGTCGGAGTAAATGGCCACGGGTAGCCTAACTGACTACCCCTGGTTCTTCAGAAAAATTATCAGGCCTTTGGGCCTCCCAACACTCCAAGCATTGGGCCGCCTTCCCTGGCCGGCTACCTCTGAAGCCGACTCCCGGAAGGCGACCCAGCCTCAGCAACCTCTCCCCGGGACGACTACGGGGTAGCCGACTCCAAGAAGCCGGCCAAGAAGAACGCCGACTCCAAGAAGCCGGCCGAGACCACAACCACCAAAGCTACTCCCACATAACGGTGACAAGACGGGGTGTGGCCACAGTGCGGCCCCCTACCCCCGAAGCCCGAGGCGGGCATGGCTACAGGGGGCCGTACGGGACGGCCGTCTCCCGTGCGGCTCGGCACTGTAGCCATGCTAGCCTCAACGTCATCCATGACAGACTCCCGTACGGGCCACGGGCGGCGGGCCCCTTCAGCCAGAGAGAGGCATGAAGGCGGCCCGGCCTTTCCCAGTCGGCCAAGGGCGTAGCCGGCCCCCAGAGGCCGGCTACTCCCTTCCTCGAAGCAGGAGCCCCATTAAGGAGACAAGACGAGGTAAGGCTACAGTGAGAGCCCCCGAGGCGGCCCACTGTAGCCACGCTTACCTCGACAAAGCCCTCGTCATCAGAGGCGAGGCTACAGTAAGCAGCCGCCGACAAGACCCTGGGCGGTGGGGCCGGCCTGTCGACCAAGAAGCCGGCAGCCGGCGGGACCCACCAGTTGGTGGGACCCAATAGCCGGCGGAGAAGCCGGTGAGCGTAGACACTGACGGCTGGGACCAGCGCCCAGTCGGATTACCATTGTACCCCCGGGGGGTAGGCCTATATAAACCCCCCGGAACACCCATGCAAAGGGTTAGCTTCTGAACGCAGCACACACACCATAGAGATAGAGAGAAGCAAGAGCTAGCCTTGTTCTTCTTCTCCCTTGAACCCAAAACAGCTCTAGGAGCGATTGTAGCTACCTTTCATGATCTAGTGATCATGCGGAGACCCCGCAGAGCAGGACTAGGGGTGTTATCTCCTCGGAGAGCCCCAAACCTGGTTAAGATCCGCCGGCGTGCATGTCTTCGCCTCATCCCGTTTCCAGGCACCGGCGACGTCTTATTGGCACCCACAATGATAAGCCATCCATTGGCATATGTCGCACCAACCACCCGACATTTGGCGCCCACCGTGGGGCCAGGTGCACCGTCGTCCGGAGACCTGTTCTGGACGGGAACCCTCTTCCTCCCCCGCGAGCGAGCTGCCTCGCCGATCTGCTCGGCGAGACTCGCATCTCCGACGAGCCTGCGTCCGACGCAGGCACCGACTACCCCGAGAACCGCCTCGTCAGCCTCCTCGACCAGCTTCACGTCTCCAGCGAGCCTGCCGCAGACATGGAGTCGGTCGGCTCCACCGACCCGATGCTCATCGACTCCGACACAGCATCGCTTGACGCCTACCCCTCCAACGTGGTGGTCTTCGACGACCCCCTCCCTCGAGCTGACAGCGGCAGCAGCGCTGTCACCGAAGTGCTGGTCATCAGCCACGTCGCCAACTCGGGCGAGAACGCCCACGACGCCCTGCAAGCGGCAATGCACGACCTCTCCGTCCCCATCCCGGCCGATGCCGACGCCGAGACCCTGGAGGCACGCCGCCTCGCCCTCATCGCGGAGGGCCAGAAGATAGCCTCCATGAGACGCCTCACCGAGGCCCACCAGTGCGAAGTCGACCGCGCCGCCTTCGGTACGCCGCCGCCTAGCGTCCCGAGCCGAGCCGGCTTCGTCCAGAAGCGCGGCGCGGCCGTCGCCAGCATGCTGGGGGCAGATCGCCCCGTCTACGCCACCCCGCTCGAGAATTTGCGAGCCGCCCAGGCGGCCGCAGAAAAGCTCAATGGGCTGGGAGCCGACGAGCTCCCCTACATGACAAGACGGATCCAGCAGCTGATCGACGCGGCTGCAGAACGGACGAAGCCGGCGCCCGTGCTGATAGTCATCCCCCGCGCAGGGAGCACGCCGCGACGTCCCGCTCGCCGACTGCGAGCGGCGCGCACCAGAAGAAAGACAAGGAGCCGGCTGCTAGCCGCAGCCGGACTCGCATCACCATCGAGCGCGATGCGGAGGGCCGCCCTCGAGCAGTAGAGCACCAAGGAAATCTGCCCCCTCCTCCGCCTCGAAGAGAAAGACGCCTCACTCCGCCGCCTATCACACACCCGACTCTTGGTGACCGACTCGGCCACCGAGAAGGAGTCGGCGAGAACGACGCCCGCCACAGGATCGACCGCCTTGCTCGATCCTTGGTGTTAGAAGAAGACGATGTCGGCCCGCCATGCTTTGGCCCCCGCATCCGCGATGAACCCGTCCCCAAAGGGTTCTCGCTCCCTAGAGACACGCCCAAGTACAACGGCTCGGTGAAGCCGGAAGATTGGCTCATCGACTACTCCACGGCCGTCAGCATAGCCAACGGCAATCGGCGCGTCGCCGTGAGGTACGTCCCCCTCATGCTGCAAGGCACGGCGCGCACATGGCTCAACGGCCTCAAGCCCTACAGCATCAACAGTTGGCTGGACTTCACCGAAGTCTTCGTCCACAACTTCACCAGCACCTACAAGCGGCCTCCCAAGCCTCGCCAGCTCTCCCTCTGCGTCAAAGGGCCCAACGAGTCGACCCGCGACTACCTCACGCGGTGGGCCGAGCTCCGCAACTCCTGCGAGGGGGTGCACGAGGTCCAGGCTATCGAGTACTTCACCGCCGGGTGCCGAGAGGGCACCCTCCTCAAGCACCGACTCCTCTGTGACGAGCCGGCTAACCTCGACGAGTTACTAGTCATCGCCGACAAGTACGCCACTGCCGACTCCTCGATGAAGACCGAGCTCCGAGTAGACGCCTCGGGGAAGGTGATTGCTCTGGCTCCCAAGACGCCGGCTGGCGACCCTAATCGGCGCCCCTACCAGAACGACCACAAGCGCAAGGGCCCCATGCCGACTTCCTCCAGTCGGCAGGTGGCCACCGTTGAAGATGAGCAGCCCGAAGAACGGCCCGCTCCCAAGAAGAAGGGTGGCCGGCCGCCTTGGCAGCCGGCTTTCTCCTACGAACAGGCTCTTGATGCCCTCTGCAAATTCCACAGCGGCGCGAAGCCGTCCAATCACACAACCCGGAAATGCCATTGGCTCACCCGCATCACCAAGGGCGAAGGGATGCTGCCGCCTCCGCCTCCCGGCCCGCCGCCTCCAGCCCCCCAGCCGCCGGCGGCTCGGCCGGCAGTCGGCGCCATCCAAGACGAATTCTTCGAAGAGCATGCCGCCTACGTCGTCTTCACCAGTCAAGCCGACGACAAGCGCAGCCAACGCCGACAGCATCAAGAAGTGAATGCAGTCGCCTCCAGCACCCCCGAGTTCATGCACTGGTCAGAGAAGACGATCAGCTGGAGCCAGGCCGACCACCCAGAGGTGATGCCTTCGCCTGGCTCCTATGCAATGGTCTTGGACGTCACCCTCGCGACGGAGAGGAGAGCAGCCAGATTTTCCCACGTCCTGATAGACGGCGGAAGCAGTATCAACATACTGTACCGCGATACCATGGAGAAGCTGAACATCAAAGCAAAACAGCTCATGCCGAGCCGCACCGTCTTCTATGGTATCGACCCCGGCCTGTCTTGCTCCCCAATCGGCAAGATCAAAATGGATGTTCTCTTCGGAGACAAAGATCATTTCTGCCGAGAAGCAATATGGTTTGAGGTAGTGGATTTGGAGAGCCCCTATCATGCACTGCTTGGCCGACCTGCTTTGGCCAAGTTCATGGTTGTGCCCCACTACGCCTACCTGAAGATGAAGATGCCGAGCTCGAAGGGGATCATCACGGTAGCCGGCGACTACAAGAAGTCCATCGAGTGCGCCATGGCCAGTAGCCGGCTGGCCGAGGCCCTCGTGGTGGCAGAAGAGAAGAAGATGTTGGAACGGGTTGTGGCCATGGCTGGCAAGCAGCCGGCCTTGTCCCCCAACCCCAAGGATTGTGATGCGCAGGTCTCCTTCCAGCCTGCCAAAGAGACGAAGAAGATACCCCTGGACCCGGAGAACCCGGAGAGGTTCGCTGTCATTGGGGCGAACATGGACAGTAAATAGGAAGGCGAGCTCGTCGACTTCCTCCGTGAGAATCGAGACATCTTTGCATGGTCCCCAAAGGACATGCCGGGTGTCCCGAAGGATTTCGCCGAGCACAAGCTACATGTCTGAGCTGATGCAAAGCCGGTCAAGCAACCCCTCCGCCGACTGTCCGAAGAGAAGCGAAGAATTGTGGGAGAAGAGATAGCCCGGCTCCTTGCCGCTGGCTTTATCATGGAAGTGTTCTTTCCAGAGTGGCTTGCCAACCCAGTTCTGGTTCTGAAGAAGAATAACAAGTGGCGTATGTGTATAGACTACACTAGTCTGAACATGGCCTGCCGAAAGGATCCGTTTGCTCTGCCACGGATTGACCAAGTGATAGACTCCACAGCCGGATGCGAGCTGTTATGTTTTTTGGATGCATACTCAGGGTATCATCAGATCAAGTTGGACCCGGCTGACCGCCTGAAGACTGCCTTCATCACACCCTTTGGAGCTTTCTGCTACCTGACAATGACATTCGGCTTGAGAAATGCCGGTGCCACTTTTCAGCGTTGCATGCAGAAATGCCTCTTGAAACAACTCGGCAGAAATGCCCACGTCTACGTAGACGACATTGTGGTGAAGACAGAGAAGCGCGGTACCTTGCTGGAAGACCTGAAAGAAACATTCGCCAACTTGCGCCGATTCCAAATCAAGCTCAATCCTGAGAAGTGCGTGTTCGGAGTGCCAGCCGGCCAGCTGTTGGGCTTCCTGGTCTCCGAGCGCGGCATCGAATGCAACCGCGTCAAGATCAAGGCCATCGAGAGGATGGAGATTCCCACCAAGCTGCGAGATGTGCAGAAGTTCACTGGCTGTTTAGCCTCCCTGAATCATTTTATCAGCCGACTAGGAGAGAAGGCTCTCCCCCTGTACCGACTCATGAGGAAGTCCACTCACTTCGAGTGGAACGACCAAGCCGACCAAGCCTTCCATGAGTTGAAGAAAATGCTGACCACTCCGCCTGTCCTAGCGGCGCCGACTGAGAAGGAGCCCATGCTCCTCTACATCGCCGCGACTAGCCGAGTCGTCAGCACTATTGTTGTGGTCCAGCGCCCGGAGGAAGGCCGAGCCCAGCTAGTCCAGAGGCCGGTGTACTATCTCAGCGAAGTACTGTCCAGCTCAAAGCAAAACTACCCGCACTACCAGAAGATGTGCTATGGGGTGTACTTCGCTGCCAAGAAACTGAAGCCCTACTTCCAAGAGCACCCCATCACGGTCGTATGCACTGCCCCGCTCGCCGAGATCATAGGCAGCCGGGATGCATCCGGCCGGGTGGCAAAATGGGCCATTGCATTGGCGCCCTACACAATCTTCTATCAACCCCGCACCACCATCAAGTCGCAAGCATTGGCCGACTTCCTCGTCGACTGGGCCGAGACCCAGTACCTACCGCCGGCTCCCGACTCTACCCATTGGCGGATGCACTTTGACGGGTCCAAGATGCGCACCGGCTTGGGAGCCGGCATCGTCCTCACCTCTCCCAAAGGCGACAAGCTCAAGTACACGCTACAGATCCACTTCGCCGCCTCCAACAACGTGGCCGAGTACGAGGCGCTCGTACACGGGCTCCGGCTAGCCAAAGAGCTTGGCATACGCCGGATCCTGTGCTACGGCGACTCAGACTTGGTGGTCCAGCAATCGTCTGGCGACTGGGACGCCAAGGACGCGAACATGGCGAGTTATCGATTCCTCGTCCAGCAGATCAGCGGATACTTCGAGGGGTGCGAGTTCCTCCACGTACCAAGGGTCGACAACGACCAAGCAGATGCCCTAGCACAGATCGGCTCCACCCGACAAGCCATACCGACTGGCGTCTCCCTCCAGCGCCTCCTCAAGCCGTCCATCAAGCCGTCTCCAGAGTCGGATTCCATCTTCGTACCACCTGCGCCAGATACAGTCGGATCCGACTGGAGAAACCCCCCAGGCGGCACGGGGACTTCGACAACTGGCCCGGGGACTGCCGTAGTCGCACCCGGCCCGGGGACTTCAGAACCCGGCCCGGGGACTGCAGCAGTCAGCCCGGGGACTGCAACGACACAAGAAGCAGTGGCCGACTCACCCAACCCACCCACCCGAGTCATGGTGGCTACCTTAACAGAAGAAGAAGTCACAGCTCCCTCATGGGCCCAGCCCATCCTCAAGTTCCTAGTCAGCAGAGAGCTGCCGGCTGATGAGATCTCAGCAAGACTAGTGCAACGACGAGCCGCAGCATATGCAATAATCAACAGAGAGCTTGTGAAGCGCAGCGTCACTGGAGTCTTCCAGCGTTGTGTCGAGCCAGAAAAAGGAGTGGCAATCCTCAAAGACATCCACCAAGGCGAATGCGGCCACCACGCAGCCTCAAGATCACTTGTGGCCAAGGCTTTCCGCCATGGTTTCTTCTGGCCAACTGCCTTGGAGGATGCTAAATAAATAGTCAAGAGTTGCAGAGGATGCCAAGTTTTTAGCTCCAAGCAACACCTGCCGGCTTCTGCACTCAAGACCATTCCCCTCACCTGGCCTTTTGCCGTCTGGGGACTGGACATGGTGGGCCCCTTCAAGACAGCCCGCGGCGGCTTGACACATCTACTGGTTGCCGTGGACAAGTTCACAAAGTGGATCGAAGCAAAGCCGATTAAGAAGCTGAATGGGCCGACTGCCGTGACATTCATCACCGACATCACTAATCGGTACGGCGTGCCGCACAGCATCATCACCGACAACGGCACGAACTTCGCCAAAGGAGCACTGGCACGTTTCTGCGCGACGCAGGGCATCCGACTGGACTTAGCGTCCGTTGCCCACCCGTAGTCAAACGGCCAGGTCGAGCGAGCAAATGGACTCATCCTCTCTGGCATCAAGCCCCGACTGGTTGTACCACTGGAACGATCGGCCGGCTGCTGGCTCCATGAGCTGCCGGCTGTCCTTTGGAGTCTGCGCACTACACCCAACAAGTCAACCGGCTTCACTCCATTCTTCCTTGTGTACGGTGCCGAGGCCGTCATCCCAACAGACATCGAGTTCGACTCGCCTCGGATCACCATGTATACGGAGGAGGAGGCCAAGGAAGCACGAGAGGACGGCGTCGACCTACTAGAAGAAGGCCGGCTGTTAGCACTCAGCCGGTCCGCCATCTACCAGCAAGGGCTGCGTCGCTACTACAACCGCAAGGTCAAGCCAAGATCCTTCGAAGAGGGCGACCTTGTGCTCCGGCTAATCCAGCGAACAGCCGGCCAGCACAAGCTCTCGGCCCCTTGGGAAGGCCCGTTCGTCGTCAGCAAGGCACTCGGCAACGACTCCTACTACTTGATCGACGCGCAAAAACCAAGAGCACGCAAGAGAGACGACTCCAGCAAGGAGTCGGAGCGACCATGGAACGCAAACCTCCTAAGACGATTTTACAGTTGAAAAGCAGTATGTATCATGCTACCCCTTTTGTATTAAGTACAAACCAACAGGCCCCCCGAACAGTACTCGGGGACTGCCTTTGTTTATCTATGAATGACAAGTGTCATATCCATGAATGTATTATTACATTTGAATTCTTGTCTGGCACCGGGCTCGACTAGTCGGCCCGGGGACTGGCCGCCTTGAGCTATATTGAAAGTTCTACCTGAAGTCAGCAAAGTAGTGCGCCGGCTCCCGAGTCCCCTCTTGTTAAAAGTCGCAGCTCGAAGAAACGACTGTCCGACTAACAAGAGGCAAGGCAGAAAGGGTGTCCACACGAAAAATGGCTAAGGAACAACGAACCTATATAGCAAAGAGACGGCCTCCAAACATGCCTGCCGGCTGTCAAAAATAGCCGGCTGGCTGGCTTCCTAAAAACTTAGCTTTAGTCCAGCAAAGCTAAAGTACTTCCCCCCCAATCGGCCAAGCACTCCTCCAGCTTCAGATTGCGGAGCAACGGTTGGACTGGGGAGGCGGCATCCAAGGGAGGGCGGCAAAGGAAACAGCGGAAGGATAAAAAGCAAAGTACAAGGAAAGGCCAAATGCATGCATAAGTTATATATACACATAAAGCCCCCAACAGGCTGGCAACAGACATAAGTTCGAATACACCCAGTGGGTGGAATTGTGCAGACTAAACCAAACATTGTTCCAAAAGTAGTTAGACAGGAAAACAAAAGATGGCAGACTAAGGCGTGGTGCGGAGGCCGAGCTGGTCGGTGAAGGCGGCCTCGCCAGCTGAAGGAGCGGCCGCCTAGCGGGTCTCGGCTTGATCACCACCTACGGCAGGCGACGCACTCGCGCGCGACGTAGTGCTGGAGGTGCGGTCAGGCTGAGGCTGGTCGGCTGCTCCACCAGCCGGCTCGGCGTCTTCACCCTCCTCCTCCTCTTCTTCACCCTCGTCGCTGGAGTCGATCTCCTTCGCCGAGTCTTCGCCGTCCGCCTGGTTCAGACCGAACCACTCCTCCGGCTGGGCGACACCATTGTCGTCCACCTCGGGGGCGAAGACGCTGCTTTCGGTGTAGTCGGCGATTGCCGAAGCCCGCCGGATGACGGCCGGCCACGCCGGCTCCAGCTCCGTGTCGGCTTGCTGCCGCCAGTTAGCCAGCTGGTCTAGGCTCAGGCCGGGATACCAGGCCTTGACGAACTCCAGCGCCCGCCTGGCACCAGAGCGAGCCGCCGAGGCCTTCCAAGCTTCGAAGCGGCCGACTGCCACCTCCAGCCAGTCGGCAGTCCGACTGGGGGTGCGAGGAACCACTTGGCTGGGCCAGAGGGCGGCCAAGACTTGCGCCCCGGCTCGCTGAAGCCGGCTGGATGCGGGCCTGGATCGCCAGAAGCTGTTCCTCCAGCGAGCGGCCGGCAGTTGGCGATATTTCAAAGCCAGCCTACCTTCGCGCTTGGCGACGGGCCTCGATGGTCTGGTTGGCGGCAGTAGAATAGCCAGGGAAATACTCTGCGCAAGAAAGAAGAAGAAAAGAACACCAAAATCAGAAAAAGAGCCAAAGTGGCAGATGGCAAGAAAGGGCGAAGAGGTAGGCGGCTTACCGTCAACCAGATCTTCGATCTGGCCATAGCCAGAGACCAGAGTCTGCCTGGCCTCAGCCCAGCCAGCCGCCTCCGTCTCGAACTCGGCCTGGAGAGTGGCTTCACGATCCTGCGCTGCCTTCAGTGCCACCTTGTGGCTTTCCTCCTAGTCGGCCAACTTCTTGGTCAGGCGGTCGCGTTCCTGCACCAAGGCGGCGAGCTCGGCATCCTTGGCACGAAGGGCAGTCTGAGACTCTCCCAGCTGTGCCCTCAGACTGGCGTTGGCCGCTGCAGGGATGGCAGAAAAAGAAAGAACAGTAAGAAGAAGTCGTCAAGGAAGATCCGACCCGACTGCTCAGCAGTCGGCCCGAATCTCGGGGACTACACCCAGTGGGTGCGCTGACGCGCCCCCACATGAGATAAAGAACAAAGCACGTACCTCGGCTCTCAGTAAGGTCGGCGGTCTTCTGAGTCAGCTCCCGAGCCTGGGAGTTGAAGGCGGCCGCTCGAAGGTTGTGGTAGTCCTGCAAGATGGACAGAAGACCGAAGTAAGAACAAAAATAGCAAAGGCAAATCCACCAAGAAGTTCCAAGCCGCCTGCTCAGCAGCCGACTCAGAACTCGGGGACTACACCCAGTGGGTGCGCTGACGCGCCCCCACGGAAGAAATCAAGTTCAAGAAGAAGCAAGATGGGAAGACTAACCCGGATAGCCGCCCGCGTCGCGAGAAACTCATCGGTGAACTGCCTCAGCGCCGCGGCTTGGCCTTGGAGCCGGGTCCGGAAGTCCTGCGCAGCCACGTTCATCACGGCCGTCCCTCCGCCTGGCGTCCACCCTGAGGTTGCGCTGGCCACCTCCGCATCCTGGGCCGACGAGCTGGAGCCCACGGCCGGCTGCGGCTCCGACGCGGCCTTCTATGGCTCCGACGCGGCCTTCCCCGCGCGCCGGCTCGGCGGCATCCGGACCGCCATCTCAGTCCTCGCGGCCGGCTCGCCCCCCGCCGACTGTGCAGGCGGCTGATCAGGCCGGCCGCCTTGGCCGCCCCAGTTGGCGGGGTCGGCACCGGCGCCCTCTCCAGGATGATGACGTCGTCGCTTCCCCCCAGCCCTGGCTGGTCGCCGCTGGCTCCCTCTAGCGAGGGCTCCATGTCCCCAGGCGCCATGACGCGCAGCGGGGTGACCATCAAAACCTTCCCCGCCGCCGCCGCCACCGCAGCCTCTGCTTGGGCCCTGGCTGCGGCATCGGCGAGTGCCTTCGCCGCCTCCTCCTCCCGTGCCGCCTGGGCGGCGGCCGCCCTCCGTGCCTCCGCCTCCCGCGCCTCTCGCTCCGCCCGCGCCTCCCGCGCGTTCCTTTCTGTCGCCTCCTGAAGGTCGGCGCGGGGGTCCACGCGGCGGGTGGTGCTCCCAGAGCCCCTCGGCAACTCAACGACGGAGGCGGCAGCCGCCTGCTCAAGCGACAACGGAGCTCTGATCATTGAAGAAAAAGACAAGGGTTCAGGAACCACCAGAGAAAAGAAAGAAAGAAAGAGAGTACACAAGGAAAATTCGGACTTACGCCGACACGGTCTGCGGTTGCTTCACCGCCTTGCGGAAGCGAGCCGCCTTCGCGGCCGCCTCCTCCCGCCTGGTGGCTGCCGCCCCGCCTCTGGGCTTCTTCGTTCGGCTGCCGAACAGACCCTGGGCGGCGCGACGCTTCTGCCCTCCGCCCCGAGCAGGCAGTGCAGCGGAGGAGCCCGCGCCGCGTCCAGATGCCGGCTGGCGGCGCGGGACGACCTCGGCTTCGTCGTCATCCGGCCAGTCGTCGAAGGTGACTCCGAGCCCGGAGCCGCCGGCTTGGCCGCCACCCGGCTCGATGTTGTCGTCCATGCCGGCCGCACCCAGGTCGGGGTCCTCCAGATCGTGTTCCGTCCGGTCGGGGACGAATCGACGCTCCGTGTCTGACCCGCCGGCCGGCCGAAGAAGAGGACTCTGTCAAAGAACAAGCCGACTAAGTTAGAGTCGGCCAAGAGGAACTCGGCAACGAAGTTGAGAGAAAAAGAAGACACAGGGAGAGTGTACCGTGGGCGGTGGATTGGCTCGGCTGTATGGCTCCTTGCCGAATTGCCACTCTTCGGAGAGCTTGCAATTCAGAAGGTAGTTCAGCATATAGGCGACCTCCTCGCGCGGCATGTCCTTGGTGCACATCCGGCTCGGATCGAGCTGGCCGCTCATCTGACAGATCTGATGAGGACGGCTCTGGAGCAGAAGAACCCGGCGCGTGACGAAGGCGGCCAGAAACTCAGCCCCCGTCAAGCCCTCCGACTGGGTCATCACTCGCACTCGGGCGACGGCTGCGGACCCGGCCGACGTCAGAGTCACAGCCCAGAAGGACCACTGGGGCAGCCTGCCCGCCGGTGGGCCGGCTACGTAAGCCGGCAGGTTGACGTAGTCGCCCTGTGGGGCGATGTTCCGCACGTAGAAGTACGACTTCTGCCACTTCTTCACCGATTGGATTAGCGGGATGACGGGGAAGGGGTTGTCGGCGACCGACCTCCGTGACATGATGAAGGCGCCAGTCTGAGCCGGCACACCCTGCCTGCGCGTGCCCAGCTTGGT
Organism: Triticum aestivum; assembly: GCF_018294505.1. Taxonomy (NCBI): domain Eukaryota; kingdom Viridiplantae; phylum Streptophyta; class Magnoliopsida; order Poales; family Poaceae; genus Triticum; species Triticum aestivum. The sequence continues at coordinate 286,380,016 of NC_057808.1, read as the reverse complement.
CTGGAAGAACTCCCCCCAGAGCTCGAGGGTGGGGAGGACGCCAAGGTAGCCCTCGCACAGGGTGACGAAGGCCGACAGCAGCACCACCGCGTTCGGGGTGAGGTGGTGCGGCTGGAGCTGATAGAATTCGAGCCAGGAGCGGAAGAAGTGCGAGCGGAAGACCACCCGCTCGCCCTCCTGCGGCTCCGGCGTGATTTCCTTCGCCGGCGCGAGGCGGACCTCCACCTTGTCCGCGCCGGGCAGCCGCCGCGTGTTGCGGAGAAACTCGACGTGGTCGTCGTGGACGTTGGAGCCATCCCAATCCCCGCCATGCTGCTCCGTGGCGGGAGGCATGGCAAAAACTAGGCGGCGGAGGAACGAGAGGTGGAAGAGCGCGGCGGCGAGGCGCTGTTGCAAGAAACGGCGAGCGAAGAAGATGGTGGAAGTAGGAGGAGCGTGCGAGGGCCTGCCGCCCTCCACCCCCCTACTTATAGCTTCGCGAGGCGAGGCCGAAGAGGCCGGACGTGGGGGGGAGACGTGGGATTAACTGCACCCATTCCCCCCACGCCTCGCGATTATTGCGCATAAATGCGAGCCGAAACTGCCGCACGGGACGTGCGGGCGGTTTCGGGATGTAGACAATCCACGCCTGGGCCAGGGCGCGGATGTGGCGGGCCCCCTCCCTGCGGCGACGTCCCGTCACGCGCGTGGGCTGGTAGGCTATCCGGCCGAGCCGGGCCACGTGGTTCGCAGACGGCCAGTGGCCGGCCTGCGGCCCGGTGCACGCACTAGATGGCTCCCGCCCTCCGACTCCGGAAAATTTCGACTCAGGTGGCGCGCCTGACCAAGGCCGGCTCCCAGCTGCCGGCTTGCTAAAATGGGAAGCTGATCGAGCTTCTCAACTCCTACTCAACCTCGAAGCCCAATCAGCTTCGGGGACTACTGTCGGAGTAAATGGCCACGGGTAGCCTAACCGACTACCCCAGGTTCTTCAGAAAAATTATCAGGCCTTTGGGCCTCCTAACACTCCAAGCATTGGGCCGCCTTCCCTGGCTGGCTACCTCTGAAGCCGACTCCCGGAAGGCGACCCAGCCTCAGCAACCTCTCCCCGGGATGACTACGGGGTAGCCGACTCCAAGAAGCCGGCCAAGAAGAACGCCGACTCCAAGAAGCCAGCCGAGACCACAACCACCAAAGCTACTCCCACATAACGGTGACAAGACGGGGTGTGGCCACAGTGCGGCCCACTACCCCCGAAGCCCGAGGCGGGCATGGCTATAGGGGGCCGTACGGGACGGCCTTCTCCCGTGCGGCTCGGCACTGTAGCCATGCTAGCCTCAACGTCATCCACGACAGACTCCCGTACGGCCCACGGGCGGCGGGCCCCTTCAGCCAGAGAGAGGCGTGAAGGCGGCCCGGCCTTTCCCAGTCGGCCAAGGGCGTAGCCGGCCCCCAGAGGCCGGCTACTCCCTTCCTCGAAGCAGGAGCCCCATTAAGGAGACAAGACGAGGTAAGGCTACAGTGAGAGTCCCCGAGACGGCCCACTGTAGCCACGCTTACCTCGACAAAGCCCTCGTCATCAGAGGCGAGGCTACAGTAAGCAGCCGCCGACAAGACCCTGGGCGGTGGGGCCGGCCTGTCGACCAAGAAGTCGGCAGCTGGCGGGACCCACCAGTCGGCGGGACCCAACAGCCGGCGGAGAAGCCGGCGAGCATAGACACTGACGGCTGGGACCAGCGCCCAGTCGGATTACCATTGTACCCCCGGGGGGTAGGCCTATATAAACCCCCCGGAACACCCATGCAAAGGGTTAGCTTCTGAACGCAGCACACACACCATAGAGATAGAGAGAAGCAAGAGCAAGCCTTGTTCTTCTTCTCCCTTGAACCCAAAACAGCTCTAGGAGCGATTGTAGCTACCTTTCATGATCTAGTGATCATGCGGAGACCCCGCAGAGCAGGACTAGGGGTGTTATCTCCTCGGAGAGCCCCGAACCTGGGTAAGATCCGCCGGTGTGCATGTCTTCGCCTCATCCCGTTTCCAGGCACCGGCGACGTCTTATTGGCACCCACAATGATAAGCCATCCGTTGGCATATGTCGCACCAACCACCTGACAGTGGGCCAGAAGAAACCTTGCCGGAATGTGTCACGACCGGATTTTGGGATACAAATTCCCAGAAAAACGGCCTGTGTGCTCACCAGCCCCAGGATTACTGTTAGCTGATGAGGCACCAACTTGATACAAGAATTCCAAGCAAGTACAAAAATATGTAGTACAAGACCATTTAGGCCTAGGAGTACAACATTTGGTTTGCTAGTGGTTGGTGGCGGAAGCGGTCTGTGGCTCATCTGCGTCTATGGGACTCCATTTCCCACAAGAACAGCTGACCAGGATACTCCTATCTTCGTGAGGCTGCAAAAGTCAACACGTGGGTTTCGAGGTTGTCACCGCGAGGCTTATCTCCAAGCAAGGAATCTGGCCAAGACAATAGCCAGGGACAAGCCAGTGAGTACGTTTGAATGTACTCGCAAACATTAAGAACACGAGTATAATATATCAAACATGCTCTGGGTTAATATGCGATCACACGTCTGTCACGAAAAGATACGAACACCATGATGCACACATGTGGTTAAAATAATTCAAGGTAAAATACTGGGTGCAAAGCGAGTGTCTGAATGACTCCTCGAGCGGAAAATGCGAAAATGATAATACAGGTGCCAAACGAGTGTCTGAATGACTCCTCGAGCGGAAAATGCGAAAATAATAATACAGGTGCCAAACGAGTGTCTGAAAGACTCCTCGAGCGGAAAATGCGAAAATGATAATACAGGTGCCAAACGAGTGTCTGAAAGACTCCTCGAGCGGAAAATGCGAAAATAATAATACAGGTGCCAAATGAGTGTCTGAAAGACTCCTCGAGCAGAAAATGCAGAATAATAATGCCGCAGTCGGGCGTCGGGGCGACACCACATAAAGGGCTCATAGAAGATAAAAGAACAACAAGCATGCCGCAGTCGGGCGTCTGAGCGACGCCACGAAAAGGGCTTATAAGAGAATAATCACAGTGAATATCCATGAGGTAGAACCATCCCGAGGATACTCAATCAAATACATAATGGTTAGTCCAAAATAATAAAGATCACAATCCATACGTGCCATAATCATAAACAATATTTAGTACAGTCGTTTCTCCATCCGAAAACCGATAATTTAGTCAAGTCGTATCTCCATCCTAATACCGTTACTACGATCCAGAATAATCGTTCTCCATCCAAATACCGTTACTGAGACTTAACTCGGACTGTGGTTTTCACTCAATAACAAGACTATCCAACAGGATATATCCTCTGCAGAGGGAGTACCATTCTCCACGAGTAACGGGTTTACTTAGTCCCTCGGGACTAATTCCGTCTACGGTCTTTTGATTGAAAACACGCCTGACCTGCACACACCAGCTTAACTCTCCAGTGTCTGGAATCACCCACGACACCAGCCAAGCAAAACTCTAAGTGGGGAGGCTACAACCTCGATGTAGCATGGGATCACAAAATTTATACCGCGCCCTAACTGGGGAAGCTATCCCCTTCGGCTACAACCGAAACACCCATGCCCCCGGACCGGATGACTGGCTTTAATCCATGGCCATGGGACCCTCATCACGGCCTCTCTGTACGGTGTGTGCTTTGGAAAGGGGTTGACAACCTACTGAACCATACCCTGTCCCCTGCAGGGACAAGTGGTGGCACCGACAAAGAAGGAAGCTATTGATCAAGACTCGGACTACAACCGACTCCGGTGGTCCAGGAATCCACCAACAATATTACCACTAGTGAAATAAATCACCACTCCTCGAGACTCACCATGCTATGCCGGGCATACTCGTCTCGACGAGGGATTAGGGACAAGCTCGCGTCTACCCAAGACCACGACTTTCCCGGCTTCCTACCGGTGTGCAAGACAAGCTCACGAGGATGATCCAAATCAGTAGTGTATCCTTGCTGACCACAAAACAACTCCAAAGTGCACTCATGCACGAGACCATATCGATACATAAACTATCACACACTCCAAGTCAAAAGGTGTTGTGATCGCATCCAAACACCACAACAAAATATTATGCCAGAGTTCAGAAATGCTTGCCTTCAAGAGTATGCAAAGGATGCACTTATTGGAAGCTTTCCTTTTCCTCCAAAAAATCCTATTTTGCAAAATACACAAATACAAATATTACAAACACAGTACCAAAACCTGTCTCAAATATTTTTGAAATAAATCTTAAAATAAACTAGATAAAATTTGAGAGAGGTAGGAAAAAGAATCAACTCATTTGGAGTATTATTTTAAAAGTTATAGCCAGTCAAAGTTTGGTCAAATCTCTGTTTTTATAAAATCAGAAAAAGGAAAACGCTTCGAGGGAAATACGCTTACGCGGCAGAGAAACGCACTCGGGAGTTTGCGCCTCCACTTAAACAGAGAGAGGGCGGCTGCGCGGGTCACTGACAGTGGGTCCAGAGGGGCCACTGGTCAGGTTTGACCGTTTCTTCCCTCCTTTTCCTCTCTTCTGCCCGACGGGAGCGGGGCTCCGGCGATCGCCGTCGACGAACGGCAGTGCCCCATGGGCATCCAAGGGCGGGGATGGAACGGCAAGACCGAGGCGGTCCTTGGGGTGGTTGTTGGGTCGGCGGAGGTGGAAGGAGTCGCCGGCGGCGAGCTCCGCGGCGGGGGAAAGCTACGGTGGTGAAGTGACATTTGGGTTCCGGTGATCACCGATCGAGCTTGGGTAGCTGGGCAGTTCCGCAAGACTACGGGGAAGTTCTTGGTGGCGCTGGATTGGCGAAAGGGTGGCCGGCTGCAACGAATCGCACCGGAGCTTCGCGGCGGCCGAGCTGGCCGGAGTTGAGGAAGACGGCCACTACGGGTCGATCTACTGCGTGGGAAGCTCTACGGGGTGGGTCTGATGTCGCCTGAAGCCTTGAACGAGCTCGGGGACCCTTTATATAGGCGCTCGAGGTTGGACCGTTGCGGAGAAGATAGGATCGCCGGCGGCAGCCGTTGCTGTAGTTGCAGGGCATCGTGGCGGCGATGAACGCGTTCCGACGAGCGGGAGGATAAGCACGGCCTGTGCTCTGAGGCAGCTGTCGTGCGCTGGTGGCTTGGGCGGCGCCGTCCGCGGCGGAATCCGCTGCCGACGCCGGTGTGCCGCCAAGGGCGCGGCCAGCGGCGCAGCAGGGTGCCAGAGAGATCGTGGAGAAGGGGGCGGCTAGTGCGCGGTTCAGCGGTGCAGAGGGGGCCAGGGTCAGGTCGCGTCGAGTGCGGCAGTGCGGCGTGTCGGCGTAGTGCGCGCGCGTGCAAAACGTGCGCTCTGGGCGCGCCCAGAGCACGCACGGCAGGTGCTCGACGGAATGCCAGTGCGCTCTAGAGAGCTTGGTTGGGGCTGGGAAAGAACAGAACAAGGGTAGGGGTGGCTAGGAGATCAGTGGACATGATTGTTGGGTCATAGGAGCAAGTCCACAGTGCAAACAAGGGACTCATGCCAAAACCGACTGTGCACACCAGGTGTTCGACAGAATGCCAGATGCACTTAGGCAACTCTTGGAGTGGCCAAAATCTCCAGATCAGTGTCTCTTTAGATGCAGGAGATGGTGGTCAGATTAGTTTGGCAAATACAGAAAGTTGACAGTGCAAGCTTTGCAAAACTCCAGTTTTGGCCAGAAAGAAAAAGGGTTTAGAACATGCACTTCAAAATCTCCAATGAGCCCAATCTCCTGGACTTAAGAGTTTGGTAGGGAGTGCTACAAGTAGGAGAAAGCTCAGGGTTATTAGAGCAAAGGAAAACATGTTTGCAGTACAAATCACCAATTTGGACCAGAATGCAAAAGAGGTTGATTCACTCAAAATTTTCAAAGAACATCACTGGGTTTTTGCTTGAAGGTGAAGTGTATGCATCCACTGACATCTCCAAACACTTGGAAGAATTTTCAGAAGAACATTCAAATGGGCTGCAGTGCAAAAGTGCCTACTGGACCAGATTGGAAAAGTTGGTGTAGAGCTCAAAATCTCCAATGGCCAGGAGGTATTTTTGCATAGAAGTGATGTGGGAACATCACATGACATCCCCAAATTTTGGTGGAATTTTTAGAAGCATTTATCAAATGGTTGTAGTGCAAAAAGGAGCTCCAAATTTATGAAAGATCATTTTAAAAGGATTAAAACTCATGAAAAATGAATATGCAAATAAATCCACTGATAAAGGATTGATTTTATAAAGAGGGCACACAAGTCCAAAAATACTCTTTGAAGGTTTTTCCCACTTGAAGCAAAAATCCAAAAATCACAAAAGGTAAATCTTGACAATTGGAAAAGTTTTATTTCCTGGCAACATTTTAATAAATAAAACAAGGCCAAAAAATTTTGGGTGTTACAGAATGCCTTGCCGGCAAGGGCCCTTGACCCTACGTGGGAGCCACATACGCCTCAATGTATCTCTGCCAACAGCTCCAGTCCTTCCTCCCGGGGAATGCACTTCAATTTCACACCGTTTGGTCTTTTTCTGTACAGAACATCGTCGACGAACTGATACATGGCAGACTGACGGGCTACTTTCTCCGCTTCTTCCTGCTCCTCAGGGCGTTCCCCTATTTGGAGAAATCGGACGGTATGTTGTGCCCAAGCCGGAGCCTGGGGCTCAACGGCAAGGACCAAAGGCATTTCCTCTGCCATGGGAGCGGCTGCCTCTACGGCCAGGGCTTGATGCCTCGCCGGAGTCTGTTGCCCCATGGCAGGCTCAGTGTCCACTGCAATATCTTTGACGGCGGCCCATGGGAGCTCAGCGGAAAAGTACTTGCCAGGGCCAGATTTCCTCCGCTTGTTCTGCCCTGTCGATGGTTCAACGGATGGTTGAGTTAATCGAAGCACAAAAGTACATAGTTCCACAAGCAATTTGAAGGCAGCGCATTTCGACAAGTAGTCGGCGATGCCGTTCTCCACTCGGGGAACATGCTCCGCTTGTATACCATCAAAACGCTCTTCCAGCTTCCTCACTTCATCTACGTAGGCCTCCATCAATGGGCTTTGATAATCTTTGTTAACTTGCTTGAGGACAAGCTGTGAATCACCCCTGACGATGATCTTCTTGATTCTGAGGTCTACCGTGATCCTGAGACCGGCAAGCAACCCCTCGTATTCAGCATGTTGTTTGTTGACATCTCCCTGGGAAAGTGCATCTAGACTACATACTTGAGGTGCTGTCCGGTGGGTGCGACGAGCAGCACACCAGCACCAGCGCCTTGTAGCAAGAAAGCCCCGTCAAAGTACATAATCCAGTCGCGGCTTGTTTCCTTGCCGGGGAGAGCGATCTCCTGAATCTCTTTGTCGGGCGTTGAGGTCCATTCCGCAATGAACTCCGCCAAGACTCTACTCTAAATTGTCGAAGTGCTTTCAAACTTCAAACCAAAGCTCGACAGTTCCAAAGCCCATTCCACAATCCTCCCGGTTGCGTCTGGGTTACGCAATATCCTTTGCAACGGGAAGCGGGTGACGACGGTTATTTCGTGTGCTTGGAAGTAATGACGCAGCTTCCTCGAGGCCATAAGGAGGCCGAAGAGCAATTTCTGCACACCGGAGTACCTCGATCTAGCCCCCTGCAGGAGGGAGCTGACAAAGTAAACCGGGTGCTAGATCATCTTCTTCTTCTGCACTATTTCATTTGGTTGCGTCGCTTCTGCTTCGCCAGCGTCAGACTCTGCCGGGGGCCTTGCCTTACCGGCACCAGGCCCTGCCGGGGGGAGCTCTGGTTTGCCATCCGCCAGCTCCGCCATTGCCACTGCCTCTTCGTTGACCTCCCTCTGTGCCACTAGCGCGGCGCTGACCACTTGGTTCATTGCCGCCTGATATAGCAGCAATGGTTCTTGTTGTTTAGGCGCAACCAGTATTGGCGTAGAGGAGAGGTACTTCTTCAAATCCTGCAGGGCTGCCTCGGCCTCTGGGGTCCATTCCATTGGGCCCGCCTTTTTCAAGATTTTGAAAAAGGGAAGGGCACGTTCAGCAGACTTGGAGATGAATCTGCTCATGGTGGCAACACGGCCAGCGAGCCGATGTACATCCTTGATCCGCCTAGGTGCCTCAATCCCATGCTATGACACAAAGAACCTGAGAAGTTTGTCGTATGGAACGCCGAAGACACACTTCTCAGGGTTTAGCTTGAGGCTGATCTTGCGCAAATTTGCAAACGTCTCTTCTAAATCTTGTACGAGTGTTGCCCTGTCCTTGGTTTTGACCACTATGTCATCCATATAAGCTTCCATATTTCTATGCAGTTGAGGCTCAAAACCAATTGGGACTGCTCTCGCAAACGTCGAGCCAGCGCTCTTCAACCCGAAAGGCATTCGTATGAAACAATACGTACCACATGGGCTGATGAACGACGTCTTCTCTTCATCTTCTTTCATCATGAAGATCTGGTGGTATCCCGAGTAAGCGTCGAGGAATGATAAGAAGTCACACCCGGCCGTGGAGTCAACAATCTTGTCGATGCGCGGTAACGGGAAAGGCTCCTCTGGACAAGCCTTATTGATGTTTGTGTAATCAATACAGAGTCTCGACTTCCCATTTGCCTTGCGCACCACCACCGGATTGGCCAACCACGTCGGATGGAGTACCCCTCTCACCAAGCCTGCCGCTTCCAACTTCCTGATTTTCTCTCTGATGAACTCTTGTCATTCCAGAGCCTGCTTCCTGACCTTCTGGTTGACGGGTCGCGCATGAGGACAGACAGCAAGATGGTGCTCAATCACCTCCCTAGGACTGTCGGGGATGTCGGATGCTTGCCACGCAAATACATCAACATTTGCACGTAGGAAAGTGATGAGCGCGCCTTCCTATTTGCTGTCGAGGGTGGAGCTTATGGTGAAAGCCCCTCCCGTGCCATCCTCCTTGACGGACACCTTCTTGGTCTCTGGTGGTACAGCTCTGGATTTCTTGCTCTTGCCGGTGGAGCTCTCTGGCACGTCCTCGATGGGA